>NW_022681457.1:77311019-77472724 GCF_009764315.1 Trachypithecus francoisi
GTTACCTCCATGTGGGGACATTGATAAACCAAGGCACAGAGTGTGGCCCCTCACGTCTCGGCTCCCAGCCCCTGAGCAAGGGAATTCCCCAGACTGAGTGTGTTCTGGCTTCTGCAGGGTTCCTAGGGGCCTTCTCTGCCTGAGGAGTCAGGGCAGGTTCTTTCACATGCCTGGGAAAGGCTGGGAGACAAGAGGAAGAGACAGAACCTGTGTGCTGATGGGCGAGCTGGCAGGCGCGGTGTGTCCAGCGGCCAGCAGAGGTCAGGCTGTAGATGGTGTCATTCTGGTGAAAGGCATTCCTCACACGGGAAAAAGTCAGGTTGTTCAGGTCACTAATGGCCTGGATGTAGGACTGAGAATTCCTGAGGGAGAGTATGAAGAAGAGACCGTAGTAGGGGTGGGCCCATTACCCGGAAGTAGAATGGGGTCTGAAAGGAGGCAGCCTCAGATAATGGGGACAAGCAGCCTTGAGGCAATGTTTCTGCTATCTTACAGCCTTATTATCCTTTGACCTTTATCAGATGGTATGAACAACCAGGGTCCACCTGTGCTAGGAATTAGGCATCTGTTCCTGAGACTTTGTTTGGTCTGGACCGGAATTAGAGTTTGGTCAGAGACTGACTCTTCCTTTGTGTGGAGGTGAGCCTTCATGCTCCCCCACCTGCCCCTCAGGTATGTGCACTCCACTTGATAAGAACAAGGGCCCTGCAACTGGAGGGTTATCACTGACCTGTCCACCTGGATGCTGCCCTGGTGGCTGAAGGCACACTTCATGATGGTGTCCAGGGTCATCAACGAGACGTGCTGAAAGACCTCCAGAGGGGAATCCTGGCCAAGGAGCTTTTCCCATTTGTCCTGTGGTGGGAGGGGACATGAACCTTCTTAATCTCCAAGAAGTGCTTTGCTAATAAGGCCTGGCTTTTTCCTGTACCTGCAGATATCTTGTTTTTTCCTGTAGCTTGCAGATATCTTGGTTGGGATTCCTCCCTTTACAGAGCAAATGCATTGTAGAAACTGGGACTGTAAAGCCAGTGTTGGTAAACTGATACCTAATTCTCATGCAGTTTTAATACAACATTAAACAGATCCTCTCACAATAGCATGGATTAAGTATTGAATTTTGAGATTCAGTTAGGACATATGGTTGTGAAAATTTTGTTGTTATTGTTGTTCTGGGATAAATAATGGGGGACTCTTCAGTGTTCTGAGAGCTGAGCTAGTTCTGAGGGACTAGTAGGAAAGTTTCAGTGCCAAAGATAGCTTAAGGGGCTAGTATGGGCACTCTGTTGTAGAGAAAACAGGGACTTCAATTCTTTTCCATTCATCAAAATTTGCTGGGCCCACTTGGGTGAGAAATCAGAGTCCTGATCGGAGATGATGCTATGGCAGATATTGCCCTGAGAACATAGACCTGGTGTTCATTTCCTTCCAAGGGTGGCTTAAATCCATGCAGAAACCTTGGGCCCCAGGCCAGAGCCTGGGTGGGTGACATCTTGGCCTGTCCATGCTGCCAGTGAGGCTGCCATTGCACAGGCCAGCCAGCATAGGAAGTCCTGCTGTCCAACAAGATTGCATACTCCTCCAGTCCCTTGTGCTGAAGGTTTCAAAGTGGGAGGAGAAGGGCCTTGTGTTCACCATGAATCTCTATTCCTATGGTGGGGAAACAAAGTGTGGATCTGACCTGATGCCTGGGTGTTCTCCTACCTTATACAACTCTGGGGAACCCTCTACTCTCACAGCAATGACATGAGAGTGTTGTTCCATGTGTCTATGTCTATGGCCACCTGTGGGACATAGAGTTAGGAATGAAGTTCATGAGAGTGTGTGCTGTGAGTGGGTGTGGGGAGAGGAGAGAGACATGGACTCACCAGCATCACTCGTACAGAGTCTGCCATGAGTGCCACGTAGGGCTTCAGGATGTCATAGTGGAAGGCTGGGGTCAGCATCCGTCGGTGCTGGAACCATGTCTGCCCATTCAACAGGAGCAAGCCGTACCCTAAGGTAGACATGAATGTGTGTATGTGTGTGTGTTAGGGGCTGCAGGGACCTAGGGATGACTGGTGACAATTTGGGAGGGAGAAAGTTGACTTCTTGGGGAGAGAACGATCCAGAAGAAGCCACATCATGGGCAAATGCAGGAAAAGGAGGTATGTTTCAGGCATGCGAATTTTCTGATTGAACTGCTACATCCATGTGATTATGATGTGAGCTGTGAGATAAAGGTTGAAAAGGGTTGTGGGCAGATGTAAAATAAATGTGAGGCCAAGGATGTCTGGAGAGAACTGAGACATGAAATGGAAGAAGCTAAGCCTCAGGAAGGTTTGCACCAGCATTAGGAAGAGGTGAGGGTCTTGTTAGAAGAAGGAAATGGGGCTTGATTTGGGGATGGGGTCATGATAGTGGTGGCCCCTAATCTGTTGTTCTCTGTGAGACAAATAAATAATTCAAACCTAACTAGGGAGTGGGCTACAGCCCTAGTTTGCACACATACCAATCCATGGAGCCAGGAATCTGTAGGAACCATGGGATTTCGGGTCTGAAAGGTAAGAAAAGGCTTTATAGGAAACTAGGAGCTACTAAGCAAGGCAGTCTCAGAGGCAGCCATCAGTTCTTGGTGTCTGTCAGTTGGCAGTTTGACCCATGTCACCTCCTATTTGACTCCCATCCACTTCTATTTCTGTCCTGAAGGTCAGCGTGAGCTCAGGAAGACAGACTCAGCATTCCATCAGGAAAACACGCAGAGGGCTAGGAAGGTGAACTGGTGAGACACATAGGCTAGGTCTTCTATGACAATGAATAATACAGAGCCATGGGTTTTTGTACATTGATGTTTTCCTAGTCACTTCCTGACCAGGACAGGCAACAATTAGAGCTTCAAAACCCAAGTCAATGTGGGTATGAAATTTGTTTTACAGATCTGGGGCAATTTACATTTCAGAAAACCTCAATTTTCTTAATAGAGAAATAGAAAAAAGAATAGAAAATTCAGCCCCACATATTGTTTTAAACATTCAGTATTCAGTAAATATTCTTGACTACAGCCTGGGATTGGTGGGCTTGGTGGATGCATGGGAGAGGTTTCAGATATTGATGTTTGAACAGCCACTCTCTTCTGGAATTTTACAGACCCAGGGGCACGTGTCAAGAGGGAAGAGACATTGCAGTTGGGATGGGGGTTCGATCTCACCTGATCTCCCCAGAATCACCTTCATATAGTCAGGGTCATGGAGCTGGACACGAACTTTGCCTCCCCATAGCCAAAAAGGACAGGCACTTGGGAATGTCTCCACCCATTTCCGAATCCGTTGTAGCTCCTGGTCCTGTTGGAACTGTCGACGAGGGTAGACAGATGAACACTTTCATTTACTTCTAGTCTTTGCAGCAGGAGTGAAGGGCAGGATAACCACAGGAGCCATGAAGCAGAGGTTAGGGATTTAGATCTGTTTCTGATGGCTTGAGCTGTAATCCAGATTCTTGTTCTCTCCCCAGGACTTAACCTTAGGCCAATCGCTATGAGCCCTCACTCAGTACTGCCAGCAGAAATTTAAATCAGCCTTTGTCTTCATGTTGTGTACAATCTCTGGAAGTCCTAAATACAACAATTTCCATGGGCAATGTGCATAACTCATATTACTTGATAAGTAGATTTGTAAAATGATTTAGTATATTTAGAGAATAAAATGAATTAATGTAAACATTTTAAATTACACAATAATTTTATATAATCATACTTGTTATATTTTCAATATTATCCCAGCATATATGGTAAATATTTGTTAAGATAAAATACCACTTGGGATGTGTATGGCTAAGCAAAAAAAGATTAACTATAAAATTGTGTGCATAATAGTATTCTACATGTTGAAAATGTACAGATTTATGGGATAGAGTCTGGGTATATGCATATGGTACTGGTGTTGGACTATAATTTTGAGATTTGGGTTTCTTATTTGCATTTTCACATATCAATGAATTATGAGCTCCCTGCTGCCTGCAGTCATCTTTCTAAACTCTTCGATGTGGATCCCAAAGCCCTTGGCTTTCTGGCTTCAACTTCTCTTTTCTTGCCTCCAGCCCTGCTGGCAATTCCACCATCACCATTTGTTTCAGCTCCAATGCCGATGCCACCACTGCTGCTGATTCACACACCTGCTCACTCTTCTGGGCCCGGGCACTTGCTCTTTTCTCTACCTTGAATGCCCTTCCCCCTGCCACAGAGCAGCCACCTCTCCTCAGCTTTCAAGACTCAGCTTTGCTTTAATCTCATCTGGAACCCTCACAGACATTGGGTCCTAGTGATGTTCCATGTAGCAAACTCTTCTTTATTTCAACTGCTTCTAGTAACTCAAAGCAACTGTCTACCACATAAGTATCTAATGTCTGCCCACCTCCTTCTGACAATCATACTCTTCAGCTCTGAGGCAGCTTGCCCTACTGTGGGATAGGCTCCTTCATTCAGCACATGCTTACTGTGCACACACTACGTGTCCAGTGTGGTTCAGGCACTGCATTAGGACACAGCTGTGGTCCTTATCTGTGTGAAATTTTCAGTCTAGTTGGGGGTAAGGAAGATTAGAGGCTGTGCAGTAGGGGATAATGGATATGAGATGGAAGGAAGGACAAGCATCTGGGGAAGCTTTGAAGAGGGACCTAACTCAGAACTGAACACTCTTCCTCACTCATTGAGTCATCTACTGAGGGACTATTGGGTTACAAAGATAAATCTGAGATGGTCTCTCCCAGAAGAAGCCCACACTTATGACACTGCAGAAAAATAACTGAGTCAAGTTAACACTGCTCTGGCCACTTGAGAAGGATAGCCCATAGAAAAAAAGAGTTGGCCCTTCACTACTGGGAGGCCCAGGAGGCCTTCTTGAAGGAGGTAGCTTGGTGCTGGGCCTTGACAGATAGATATGAGTGAGAAGATAATTCCAGGTAGCAAGCACAGTGTGATCAGAGGCCTAGAGGTTGAAACACATAGGCAGGTAGTGAGGTAGTGAGTAACATATGGTAAAGGAGGAGAATGGGAAAGAAGGCAGAGTGGTATTGGGACCAGTCCATATAGGGCTTGAACACTGTCAGGCCCCCACATTGGTTCTGCTCTGCTGAGAACTACGTTGCCTCCTTTGCTGAGAAACAACAGGCCTCAGCTCCCTGCAACCCCTGTCTCCATTTAAGTGTGTTCAATTCATAGCACCTTGGTGAGTCCCTCTCCATGCAGCCCCTTACCTTGCTCTGTTCCTATCCACCCCCTCCGCATGCCCGGATAGTAGTGCACAGGGGATGGGCTGTGTCCCTCCTCAGCCCTCTTGCTGCTCCTTTCTCTTTTTCCTCTGTTCCTCTATACCTGGCATGTCCAATCTTTTGGCTTTCCTAGGCCACATTGGAAGAAAAGGAATTGTCTTTGGCCAAACATAAAATACACTAACACTAATGATAGCTGATGAGCTCAAACAAATTGCAAAATAATCTCATAATGTTTTAAGAAAGTTTATGAATTTGTGTTGGGCCACCTTCAAAGCCATCCTGAACTACACACAGCCTCATGGGGCATGGGTTGGACAAGCTTGCTCTACACACCTGAGCTGACCATCAAGGTGTGCCAGGATTTTGCTGATTGCTGGGGCACAGGGAGGGGATGACATGCTCACATCCAGGGAGCTCACAGTCCGGGTGTGTGGGAGGAGAGCCAGGAGGTCAACACACACTGTTCAATGTGCAACTCAGACACTAGTCTCCTCACCTGGAGAACATTGTGCAGGCTGCCCCCATCATGTGTACCCACAATTGTCAGGTTTTCAGGTCCTAAATCACCTGTTGTGGAAATTCTGTGAGTCTTGGGGAAACTTACTTAGCCAGTTGGTTCCCTACACCAGCAGATCTCTGCCTCGGATATCTACCCCAGCAGAGTGAGCTCTTTTCCTGCAGTCTGGCACCTTCTCAAATTCCTGCCTGTATTCTTCACAGACCATGAGCTCCTCATGCCACGGATTCCTCAGAGGGGTGTCTGTGCTGCCAGGCAAACGCAGGGCCAGGCAGAGAGGATGGCATTAAGTGACTGGGCAGGGAGCATCTAGAAGCCTTGTTCTCTGAGAAAAGCCAAGGCTTATGGGGTAATCAGCCTGGAGACAATCAGGCATTGCCCTCCACGTGCAGGACTGCCAAGACACACTTGATATCTGCAGAAGGAGGGCATGGGTGATAGAGCTGAGGACCAGCAGGATGGGCTTCATGGGAGGAGTGAGCTCCTCATGACTGGGACAAGCTGACACCAGAGAGGTAGGCTGGGTGTTCCTTTGAGGCCTCATATTTGTTACAAAACAAGGCTTTGCTCTATGGATTTTGTGACCAGGGTCTCAGAGTCCCACACCTCTTTGCCCTCCCACTCCCCCATTGAGTTCCTCCTTACCTCCTGTTTGTTCCCAAAGAGCCAGTGGGAGGGAGGGCACGGGAACTGCTGGAGGGCTTTGAGCAGCCACTGCCTGTGCAGGTAGAGCTGAGCTGCTTTGATCAGCAGCAGAAGCAGAATGAGCAGGGAGGCCACTTGGAGGATCCCGGAGACACCACCCAGGAGTCTGCTGGGGCTCAGCACAGAGACACTCATGATGCAGCACCTGCTGGATCTCTGAGTGCCCCTACCTCTCCCTGTCCACCCCTGTCCACCTGTGCTGAAGTCCTGAGAGGACTGTCCCGCCCACTGGTGGGGAGAGTGAAGGGGGAGGGCAGAACTTGGACCTCAGGGTTCATAATCAGTTGACTATGGATGATCCACCTAGGGGAACAGTGGGAGAAAAGCTTCATCAGCTGTCTACCACATTTCCTTGCCCATGTACCTCATAAATATTTAATGAGCATTTACTGTGTGCCAGGCAGTATGCTTGGTGTGTGGGCACCGCTGCGAGGAAAACAGACTTGAATGCTGACCTCAAGGAATTTACATTCTGCTTTACTACATCGCAATAATGTTCGCTCAGTAGCACTTTTTTTGTTACACGTTCAAAGAAAATTCTCAACATGATATGTACATTTAAACTTAACATTAACCAAGTGCTGAATCATTACTTTTGTCTTATTGCAAATCTAATTGTATTTACTGTAAAAACCACTTCCATCTATATATTGAGTGAGGAGTGGGAAATATGTCTTTCTATTAACTGGATGATGATATGGACAAACAGATGCTAATATGACAGCTGTTCAAGTACTTTATTTTATTTCATTGGGGAGATTGGTCTCATAATATCCATAGCATGATTTTTTTCCCTCAATTCATATACATGACAATTAAAAAAAATTCTACATAATTTTTTTTTTTTTTTTTTTCCCCCATTGATAGGTCTACCTTCTTTACCAGAGAAAGTCCTAGGGCAATTTTACTCCTACTTCAGTCTAGTACTATAGCCACAGCAGGAGCATGTTTGCCAATTCTCTTTCATCCTACACTTGTACATAATTACACAATCAGAACTTTGCACTCGGTTTAGGAGCCCTGACTATCCTGTTGAGTACAATCTGTACTGAACATAAATTAGTATTTAAAAAATGATTGCTTTGCTAACCTCAAGTAAAGTAGGTTAAATAGTAATTATTGCTATGAATTAACCCTCCCTGGCATTTTTACATGCATATCTGTGCATGAGCATTCTTTTTTTCCCTTGTTTTATAATTTCAACTTTTATTTTAGATTCAGGTACGTATGCAGGTTTTTCACACTGTTATATTGTGTGATGCCAAGGGTTTGGATACAGATGATTCTGCCACTCAGGTAGTGAGTATGGCATATATTAGTCAAACTTTCAATGCTTACTCATATCTATACCTACCCCTCTAGTAGTCTCCAGTATCTATTGTTTCCATATCTATGTCCATAAGTACCCAACATGTAATTCCCACTTATCAGTGAGAACGTGTGGTATTTGGTTTTCTGTTGCTGTGTTAATTCACTTAGGATTATTGCCTCCCGATTCATTCATGTTGCTCAAAGAACATGATTGCATTTTTTTTCTTACTGCCGAGTATTCCACTGTGTATATGTATCACATTTTCTTTATCCAGTCCATCATCGAGGGGCACCAAGCTTGAGTCCATGTCTTTGCTATTGTGAATAGTGCTGTGATGAATGTACGAGGGGAGGTGTCTTTTGGTAGAACAACTTATTTTCTTTTGGATATATAGCTAACATTGGGATTGCTGGGTCAAATAGTAGTTTTATTTTAAGTTCCTTGAGAAATCTCCAAACTGCTTTCCATGGTGGCGGAGCTAGTTTACATTTCCAGAAATAATGTATACACATTATGTTTTTTTTTTTTCTGCAGCATAGACAGCATATGTTGATTTGAAACTTTTTAATAATAGCCATTCTGACTTGTGTGAGATGTGGTTTTGATTCACATTTCTGTTGATCAGTGATGTTAAGCAATTTTTTAAAGTATTTGTTGGCTGTTCATATGTCTTCTTTAGAGAAGTGTCTGTGTCTTTAATAGGGTTACTTGTTTTTTGCTTGTATTGGAAATTCTGGCCAGGTAAGAGAAAGAAATAAAGGATATTCAAATAGGAAGAGAGGAAGTCAAATTGTCTCTGTTTGCAGATGACATGATTGTATATTTAGAAAACCCCATTGTCTCAGTTCCAAATCTCCTTAAGCTGATAAGAAACTTCAGCGAAGTCTCAGGATACAAAATCAATGTGCAAAAACCACAAGCATTCCTACACACCAGTAATAGACAAACAGAAAGCCAAATCATGAGTGAACTCCCATTCACAATTGCTACAAAGAAAATAAAATACCTAGGAATACCACTTACAAGGGATGTGAAGGACCTCTATAAGGAGAACTACAAACCACTGCTCAAAGAAATAAAAGAGGACACAAACAAATGGAAAAAATTCCATGCTCATGGATAGGAAGAATCAATATAGTAAAAATGGCCAAACTACCCAAAGCAGCTTATAGATTCAATGCTATTCCCATCAAGCTACCATTGACTGTCTTCACAGAATTAGAAAAAACTACTTTAAATTTCATATGGAACAAAAACAGAGCTCACATTGCCAAGACAATCCTAAGTAAAAAGAACAAAGCTGGAGGCATCATGCTACCTGACTTCAAACTATACTACATGCTAACCAAAACAGCATGATACTGGTACTAAAACAGACGTATAGACCAATGGAACAGAACAGAAATAACACCACATGTCTACAATTATCTGATCTTTGACAAACCTGACAAAAACAAGCAATGGGGAAAGGTTTCCCTATTTAACAAATGGTGTTGGGAAAACTGGCTAGCCATATGCAGAAAACTGAAATTGAGTCCCTTCCTTACACCTTATACAAAAATTAACTCAAGATGGATTAAAAACTTAAACTTAAGGTATAAAACCATAAAAACTCTATAAGAAAACCTAGGTAATACCATTCAGGACATAGGCATGAGTAAGGACTTCGTGTCCAAAACATCAAAAGCATTGGCAACAAAAGCCAAAATTGACAAATGGAATCTAATTAAACTAAAGAGTTTCTGCACAGCAAAAGAAACTATCATCAGAGTGAACAGGCAATCTACAGAATGGGAGAAAATGTTTGTGATCTATCTGTTTGACAAAGGGCTTATCTCGAGAATCTACGAAGAACCTAAACAAATTCACAAGGAAAAAAAACTCCGCCAAAGTGTGGGCAAAGGATATCAACAGACACTTCTCAAAAGAAGACATTTTTGTGGCCGACAAACATAGCAAAAAGAGCTCATCATCACTGGTCATTATAGAAATGCAAATCAAAACCACAATGAGATACCATCTCATGCCCGTTAGAATGGCAATCATTAAAACGTCAGGAAACCACAGATGCTGGAGAGGGTGTGGAGAAGTAGGAACGCTTTTACACTGTTGGTGGGAGTGCAAATTAATTCAACCATTGTGGAAGGCAGTGTGGCAATTCCTCAAGGATCTGGAACCAGAAATACCATTTGACCTAGCAATTCCATTATTGGGTGTATACCCAAAGGATTATAAATCATTCTACTATGAAGACACCTGCACATGTATGTTCATTGCGACACTGTTCACAATAGCAAAGGCTTGGAACCAACCCAAATGCCCATCAATGATAGACTGGATAAAGAAAATGTGGCATATATACACCATGGAACACTATACAGCCATAGAAAGGATGAGTTCATGTCCTTTGCAGGGACGTGGAGGAAGCTGGAAACCATCATTCTCAGCAAACTAACACAAGAACAGAAAACCAAACACCACTTATTTTCACTCATAAGTGGGAGTGGAACAATGAGAACACATGGACACAGGGAGGGGGACATCACACACCGGGGCCTGTCAGGGGTTGGGGGTTAGGGGAGGGATAGTATTAGGAGAAATGCCTAATATAGATGATGGGTTAATGGGTGCAGCAAACCACCATGGCATGTGTATACCTATGTAACAAACCTGCACGTTCTGCACATGTATCTCAGAACTTAAAGTATAATAAAAAAATGAATTTATTTAATTTCTTTAGGGATTCTGGATATTAGACCTTTGTAAGATGCATAGTTTATGAATATTTTCTCCCATTCTGTAGGTTGTCTGTTTACTCTGTTTATAGTTTCTTTTGCTGTGCAGAAGCGCTTTAATTAAGTCCAACTTGTCAATTTTTACTTTTTTGCAATTGCTTTTGAGGACTTATAAATTCTTTCTCAAGGCTGATGTACATCATCATGTTTCCTAGGTTTTCATCTAGGATTCTTATAGCTTGAGGTTTTACATTTACCTCTAATCCATCTTTTTTTATTTTTATTTTTTAATCTTGGCTCACTGCAAGCTCTGCCTCCCGGGTTCATGCCATTCTCCTGTCTCAGCATCCTGAGTACCTGGGACTACAGGCACCTGCCACCACACCTGGCTAATTTTTTTTATTTTTAGTAGAGATGGGGTTTCACCATATTAGCCAGGATGGTCTCAATCTCCTGACCTTGTGATCTGCCTGCCTTGGCCTCCCAAAGTGCTGGGATTACAGAAGTGAGCCACCGTGCCCAGCCCCTTTAATCCGCCTTAAGTTAATTTTTATGTGGTGAAAAGTCAGGGTCCAGTTTCATTCTTTTGCATATGGCCACCCAGTTTTCCCAGTGCCATTTTTTGTATAGGGAGTCCTTTTTCCATTGCTTATTTTTGTCAAATTTGTTGAGGATCAGATGGCTGTAGGTGCATAGCTTTATTTCTGAGTTCTCTGAACTGTTCCCTTGGTCTATGCATCTGCTTTTGTACCAGAACCATGCTGTTTTGGTAACTGCTTAGTATAGTTTGAAGTTGGGCAATGCGATACCTCCATTTTTTTTTTTTTTCTAGTGTGGCTTTGGCTATTGGGCTATATGAGCATTCTTTAAAGTTTTATTGTTGTTGTCCTCTGGATTCATTATTCATACTTTAGATGAGCAACATCTTTGAAAATAGAACAATTTAAAGCTCTGTCTTGTATCATATTCTCACTAAATACTGGAAGCCTTGCAGTAACAGGGATACCATTCCTGACTGGCCTCTATTCCAAAGAAAGGACAACAGAAACAGGGCCAAACTTCCCAGTGTCACCATATATTAAACAGATGACACAATCTTAAAGTAAATAATAAACATTAAGTTAACGCCAACAGGACTTGTTAAGGTGACAGTCTGGATTTGTGTCAAACTTAGACATTTGTGATTAGAGGTGCAAATCCTCTTCTTACCAATATATTCCTTATTAATAAAATATTATTAGTTATTCCTGATTAATTAGCCATAGCATTCTTAACATGAATTGCCCAGAAACTTTTAAGACATACACAATTTTGAAAAGAACCTAGTGTTACTGGTGCTCCCTATAAACTGCTACAACCAATTGCCAATGCTTTCAATTGTTTATTCAAGACTCATTATAACCATCAGCTTCTTCTATATTATTACTTATCAATTCAATCTCTTACCTTGACATTAATAATACAGTTGTTTTCCCTATGCCACATCCATTAATTAATATTAACTTGGGGACATTATTTATTTTATCAGTATCAAGCCTAGCTGTATATTCCATGCTAAGATGTAAATGAGCTTCAAATTCAAAATATATTTTCTTCAATTAGGGCATGAGGAGCAATAGCACAACTTCATATGAAGTAAGTTTAGCAATCATTTTACTATCAATTATGTTAATAAGTGTGTCCTTTACACTTTCTACCCTTACAATTACCCAATAATATTGTGATTAATTTTTATAACCTTGTCACTTACCATAAAGGGATTTATTTCAACTTCAGAAGAAACTGGACCAACGGAGGCAAGATGGTGCACTTCCGGGTTCTTCTTCACCAACTTTTCCCGCGCGAGCGAAAATGCAGCCGGTGCCCGGGAAGGTGCAGACCAACTGGGCATGCGCCAGGTGACGTCATCCGAAGAGACCAAGATTTACCTGGTCACACCTGCGGAACGCCCCCTGACACGCCCCTGCCCCGCCTATTGCCCTCCCACTCCTAGAAAAGCCGCTCCGGAGGTACGCCACGGGTGGCCTTCCTCAGTCCTCCAGTTCTGTCGGGATGTCGCGACTGCAGGAACTCCGTCGGAGAGCCCCACCGGGGGACTCTGTCCGCCTTCTTTGCCGGAGGCCGACAGACCTCTTCCCCACACCTTAGGTGACCAAAATAAACTTGCAGTTTTGCTCCTACACTTGCCTACTCGCTGGTTCTTTTGTGCCCGCTCTGGTGGTCTTAGAAAAACAAATCAGAAACTACTTGAGTGCTCCTCTAGTTGGATTAACTGAGGGGGAAACAGCTTGTGTCAGGCTTTAATGTTAAATATGCAGCAGGACCATGTGCTTATTCTTATCTGAATAAGAAGAATACTCCTAAAATAACTTTATTTTCAGGGTCATTATTTTATAATCTTTATATTCCAGAAACCACACAATTTATTTTTATTATTAAGGCTTTACTGCTAAAAGTTGTATTTCTGTAAGTGTGGCCATAATACCCACCATTTCATTATGGCCAACTCATACATTTCTTACAAATAAAATTATTACCACTAACCTTACCCCTATATATGTGACATGTGACGTGTCAATCTCCATTATATCATCAACTATTCCACTAGGGACATGAGAAAGAGTTTTAAGCTGATGATACATAGATGAGATTTTGCACTTGAGCTGATGCTGTAATGGGTTGAGGCTTTTGGAATGTTGGGATGAGGTAAATACATTTTGATGGGGGGTGGCCGTCTTTCAGGGTCAGTAGGAAGATTATTGTATGCTGGGTGATGACCTCCAAAGATATCAAGTTTGAGTATCTAGAACCTGTAAAAGATATCTTATTTGGAAGTGATGTGATAAAATTAAGGACTAAGATGGGGGGATTATCCTGGGTTATCAAGGTGAGCTCTAAATGTAAAAGGAGATACAACACACACGGGAAGGCCATGCAAAGATAAGATGGAAAAAGATTTGAAGATGCTGGCCTTGAGGATGGGAGGGATGCAGCCATAAACCTCGAAATGCTGGCAGCCAGCAGCAGCTAGGGGAGGCAGGGAATGGATTCTGCCCTAGAACTCTGGAGGGAGCACAGCCCTGCTGACACTTTGGTTTTAGCCAGAATATTGATTTTGGACTTCAGGCCTCCACAACAGCGAGATAATGAATTTCTATTTTTATTCTCTCTCTCTCTCTGTTTTATGAACAGGGTCTTCTTTAAGTTGCTAAGACTGGTCTCAAACTCCTGGGCTCAAACAGTCCTCCTGCTTCAGCTATCAGAGTAGCTAGGACTACAGACTCACACCACTGTGCCTGACTCTGTCATTTTAAATCACCACGTTTGTGGTCATTTGTTACAGGAGACAAATAATTATGGTAGTAGAGGTGAGGTGTGCTGTAATAAGTACTCACAAATGTAAAATTGGGTTTGGAATTGAAGAATAGGTAGAGACTAGAAGATTTTTGAAGTGCATTGATAAGAAAAGCACAGACTGCCTTAAACTCACTATTGGCAAATATATGGACATTAAAATGCTTCTCATGAGGGCTTTGAAGGAACTGAGAAGCATGGATGAAAAAGCTTCTAATGGTTTGGAGAATATTTACATTATCATACCAGAATGTTAGTAGGAAAAGTAGCATTAAAGCTACTTCTGATGAGAACTCACAAGGAAATGAGGAACATGTTATTTGAAACTGGAAGAAGGCAACCCTTTTACCTATGTTGGATTTTACTTTCACAGCTCCAGAATTTTAGAGGAATTTTGTTCAAGGATGGTTTATACCCAGCGCCTCTCAGGTACGTAAGTTAGATGACTTAGGAGATAAAATAATACTTTTGAGCTTGGATATTTAGATGACGTTTTGGAGTTGATGCTATAAAGAAGTGAGGCTTTTGGGTTGTTGGGAAGAGATGAATATATTTTGCATGTGGTTGGATGTGAGTCTTTGGGAATAGAAGGCAGACTGTGCAAAGCTGAGTAGTGATTCCCAAAGGTATCAGGTGCTAATTCCTGAAACTTGTCTATGTTATCTTGTTAGACAAGTGGTCTTTCAGGATGCGATTATATTAAAGATTGAGAAATTGGGAGATTAACCTGGATTATCAAGGTGAGCCCTTAATGAAATCATTTATTTCCCTTCATAAGAGGGAACAAAGAATATTTGACCCACATGGGTGAAGGCTATGGGGAGACAGAGGAAAAAGATATTTGAAGATGTTGACTTTGAAGAATAGAGTGATGTGGCCACAAAGCAAGGAATGCCAACAGCCACCAGGAGCCAGAAGTGGAAGGGAATGAATTTGCCCCAAGAAGTGGAAGGGAATGAATTTGCTCCTAGAGATCCCAGAAAGAGCAGGGCTCTTCTACTACTGTGATTTTGGCCCTGTAAATCTGATTTCAGGCTCTAGCCTCTAGACCTATAAGAGAATAAATTTCCATTGTTTTAATCCACCAATTTTCTTTTCTTTCTTTTTTTTTCTTCTTCACAATAGCCCTAGAAAACTAAAATGGGTAGGATAACAATCACTTCTTTGAATATCTCGATCTCCTGACCTCGTGATCCACCTACCTCGGCCTCCCAAAGTGCTGGGATTACAGGCACTTCTCCGAATATCTTATAGAATTATTCACTTATTCACTCATTTATTTATTCAAAAACAAGGGTTTTTTTTAACCTCACCATTTAGTAGCTAAAGGAAGAAAAATAAATTATTGTGTTAAAACATTATAGAGGGTGTACTGAAGGAATAAATTGTGGGCTTGGGCCATTCAGAGAAAGAGAAAATAAATAAGTAAAGAGGTCTTTAAGGATGAATAGGAGTTACCAGTGGGTAAATATTAGAACAAGGAAAAAGCCCTGACAGATTCATGGAGATCATACATGAAAGAGCAGAAATGGGACAAGCTCATCTTCAAGTTACCACTCCTCTCACTTTTTTCATAATTATCTTCACAAGGTCATACCAAAGGTCATCAATTCAGAACATAAATCAAAGTAGATTTCAGAAAGAATTCCTTGGAAGTCAGTTCTCCCAGGGGCCCCATTTGCTCCTGCTCCCTACTCCATGTAAACTCTTATGCCCAACACCTTCCTCCTTTGCCCCACTCATAGCAGGTGATTCATTACAGAACCTAGAGAGTCTGAGTTCTTTTCTTTTTGCCTCAAATCCTGGGCTTCTATCCAAACCAAAGATTAGGGACATGTAGCCATTTACAGTTCATTCCACCCAACCTCCTCTAATTCTGTGGCTGCTTTCCACCACCCATCACTGCCTCCCTAACCCCCACAGGGGACCCTTGGACCCTGACTCTTTCCTTACTTGGCTCAGCACCTGTTTTTCTCCCATGGCATGAGCAACAGTAGCTCTGAAGTCAGAGATTTTGGCTTTGAATTCTTGTTGTGCTTTTTTTCCCTCCCTGGATTCTCAATTTCTTTAGAGTTGGTCTCACAATGTGGTAATGGCCAACCTTTAGTGAGCACTTGTTATGTTCTGGCCATGAAGCCAAAACTTTACATGCTTTCTTCACAAAAACTCTACAAAAGAGATTTTTAAAAAAATCTTCATATTACAGGTGGGAAAGCTAAGGTGCAATCAGAGTAGTTCCCTGTCCTGAATCCCCCATTTGGTAAGAGGTACAGCCAGGATTGTAACGCAGGCAGTCAGGCTCCAGAGACTTTGCTGTTAACCTTTCATTTAAGTGAAGTCATGATTAAGTTGAGCCTCCAGTCCAGATGGCAGCCCCTAAACTTTCCAGGGGACATTTCATGTTTGCTATGCTTTATTCAGTGTTTCCAAATAGCAAGAAGATGTGTGAGATTATGAACTTCACATATTGGCATAAATGCAAGTCTCACTATCCAGGGCCGCTGCTGTGAGAAAGTGAATGGCAACCATGGGGCTAGGTGTAGCATAGTCATTGAAAGCAATGTTCAGGCCGGGCGTGGTGGCTCAAGCCTGTAATCCCAGCACTTTGGGAGGCCGAGACGGGCGCATCACATGGTCAGGAGATCGAGACCATCCTGGCTAACCCGGTGAAACCCCGTCTCTACTAAAAAATAAAAAGAAATTAGCCGGGTGAGGTCGCGGGCACCTGTAGTCCCAGCTACTCGGGAGGCTGAGGCAGGAGAATGGCGTGAACCCGGGAGGCGGAGCTTGCAGTGAGCTGAGGTCTGCCACTGCACTCCAGCCTGGGTGACAGAGCGAGACTCCGTCTCAAAAAAAAAAAAAAAAAAAAAAAAGAAAGCAATGTTCATGGAGAAGGTTTAATGATATGAGAAAAGCATATGGGAAGTGATAAAAGCAAATATACAGCCATATGTAGAGTATAATGTAACCCTTAGAAAAGTGTGCTTGTGATTGTCAAGACTTATTAACAAGTATATACCTATCCCCCTTGTTTGTTTGTTTATTTATTTACTTATTGAGACAGAGCCTTGCTCTGTCACCCTGGCTGGAGTGCATGGCATGATCTCAGCTCACTGAAACCTCATCCTCCTAGATTAGAATGATTCTCCTGCCTCAGCCTCCTGAGTAGCTGGGATTACAGGCACCCACCACCATACCTGGCTAATTTTTGTATTTTTAGTAGTGACAGGGTTTCACCATGTTGGCCAGGTTGGTCTCAAACTCCTGACCTCAGGTTGATCCACCCACCTTGGACTCCCAAAGTGCTGGGATTGCAGGTGTGAGATACTGAGCCTGGCCTATCCCATTTATTTATTCCTCAGATACCTCCACAAAAGTTCCTGAAAGGTGGTAACTCAGCTGCTATGTCCTTTGCTTCCCATCGCATCAAGCAGATGACTGTGTCTGTTGATGATGCCCAAGAAATACCTACTGACTGTATCAATGAGTGACAGCTAGAAAAGGCAAAACTTTGAACTGGTTATATCACCGTCCTGAAGAGGCTCAGTTCAGTTTTGAATGTTACATTGTAAAAATGAAACTGATATTTGTGTTGCTGCATATTTCCTGATTCACTGTTTAGGCAAGCCAAGGCGGAGGAGGGATCACCGAGGTGCCCCTTGGTGGCATCTTGAAGCAGTTACTCCCATGGGTAGATGAGCCCAGGGACTTGAGTTCTGGGTTTTTGATAAAGGTGAGTTTGATGCTGATGTAACTTTGCATTTCTTGTTTACTTTTACTCCTCTACAAAAACTGTATCTTCCAGGCACAAACCTTTAAAACTAAAATATTTGCTTGCTTTTCTAGTCTGATGGAAGGCACAGAAATATGTTCAGTTTTAGCTGAGGACCTTCTGTATCATCACTTCCTACCTGGAATGAGAGGCAGAGGTGATTCTGACAAAGGGAGGTTTTCTTACCTCAGTACCTTGCACAGTGCCAGCATGCCATTAAGTCTCAAAATGTCTCTTTTGTATTTGCTGAGTGCTTAACCCTTGCTAAGCACAGTCACAGCTATTCCTTAATTTACTAGGTGTCATTAATATTCACCTTATTTTACAGACAGGTGAACCAAGGCCCAGAGATGTTAAGTGACTTTCAGATTACAAAGCTTGTAAGTGTGAGTATCAGGATCATCATTTCAAATTTCTAACTTCAGTTTTGCTAATATCTGAGTATCATTTCCTTAGGATAATACTTGCTAGGTGCTGGGCATGGAGCAAAATGTTTTTAGCTATTATCCTTCTGCATTTTGATCATACCCTGATATAGAGCACATGTCACCATCCGTGTGATCTCTTCAACCTCTTCTGAGGTGATTGTCTCACCATGGGGTAGCTCCTAAAATACATCATGATCTTTTCCACCCAAGAGCCTTTTTGCTTGCTGTTCCTCCCACACTGAATGTTCCTCCCTTGTGCTTCACACAGCCAGATTCTCACCATCCTTCCAGTTTCACCTTAAGTCTTATCTATGACAAGAGACCTTCCCAGGTCACCTATTTAAGCAGGTCCTTCCCTTTAGTGTCTCTCATAGCACTGTCTGTATTCTCAGCACTCATTGCTGTCTGTAATTATTTTACTGAATTGTCTATTATCTGTATTTCCCACAGAATGAAAGGGCAGAATGATTTTGGTCTCCATCCTCTGAGATGTCTGGAACAGAGCCCTGAACATGTAGGTCCTCAATGAAAATGCTTTAAATACAATAAGGCCATTTAAGAAAAACCTGTGGCTAACAAACTGATTGGGGGAAAAGCTGAAAGTTTTTCCTTTAAGAACCACAACAAGACAAGGATGTTCTATCTCACCATTTGTATTCAACACAATATTGGAAGCACTAGCTAGACCAATTAGGCAAAAGTAGAAATGAAGGACATCTAAATTAGAAAGGGAGATGTTAAATTGTCCTTGCTTGCAGATGACATAATATTATATATTGAAAAATCCTGGCAACCGCCTCTGGGTCCCCTCCCATTTTATGGGAGCTCTGGTTTCACTCTATTAAATCTTGCAACTCCACACTCTTCTGGTCTCTGTTTGTTATGGCTTGAGCTGAGCTTTCGCTCGCCATCCTCCACTGTTGTTTGCCACTGTCGCCTGCCACTGAATTCTACCCCTCTGGATCCAGCAGGGTGTCTGTGGCACTCCTGATCCAGCGAGGTGCCCGTTGCCACTCCTAATCAGGCTAAAGGCTTGCTATTGTTCCTGCATGGCTAAATGCTGGGGTTCATCCTACTCGAGCTGAACACTAGTCACTGGGTTCCATGGTTCTCTTCTGTGACCCATGGCTTCTAATATAGCTATAACACACACTGCATGACCCAAGAGTCCATTCCTTGGAATCTGTGAAGAACTCCAGGTCAAAGAACAAGAAGCTTGCCGCCATCTTGGAAGTGGCCTGCCACCATCTTGGGAGCTCTAAGAACAAGGAACCCCCAGTAACATTTTGACGACCACGAAGGGACATCCAAAGCAGTGAGTAATATTGGACCCCTTTCTCTTGCTATTCTGCCCTATCCTTCTTTAGAATTGGAGGAAAATACCAGGCACCTGCCGACCAGTTAAAAACAATTAGGTGGCTGCCAGATTTAAGACTCAGGTGTAAGGCTGTCTGGGCAAGGGCTTTCTAACAACCCCCAACCTTTTCTGGGATGGGAGCATTGGTCTGCCTGGAACCACCTTCCACTTTTAATTTTCCTGGTGAGGCTGAGGGCCAACTAGAGGCAGAAAGCTGTCATCCCAAACTCCCAGCATTAGCCAGTTGAGATCATGGCACAGCCAGAAGTCTCTGCTCAACAGTTGCTCATGCATGTGCCCCTACGTTTGCTTCTGACCCATACCTCCTGGGTCCTGACAACAACTTTCTTGAAAGTGTACCCCAAAATTCTCCTTGCTTCTGAATCTACTTCCTCTGATCCCTGCCTCCTAGGTACTAATGCTTCAGACTTTCACTTCATCTCCCAAGTATTAGAGCAGGTTGTATCTCCAAAGGGATCTAAGGAAGCTCTACGTTGCATCCTTAGGCTCCTAGGCTATATGAACCCAGGGAGTCTTGTCCCTGGCATCCCTCCCAATTTAGGCATACAGCTCTCCACATGGGCAGTTATGTGGGACCCATTCCCCACCACCCTTGCCAGGGTCTTAGAACTGATAACCCAGTACTTTAACAACTGGAACTGGGTCTACAATAACATAATAGATCAGGATGAAAGTAAATAAAAGGGAGACGCATATTCCTATAGTGGCAAATGGGGGCAAGGAGCGAACATCCTTCCCCTGTGTTTCCAAACTCCATCTACAATGACAGAAAGGAGAAGGAAAGAGAGAAAGAGAAAGCTAGAAGCAGTAAAGAAAAAACAGTGTACCCTACTTCTTTAAAAGCCAGGGTAAATATAAAACCTCTAATTGATAATTGAAGGTTTTCTTCATTACCCTATAACACTCCAATACCACTTCATTGTCAGTGTAAACAATGGCATAGCTCAAAACACTGAGGCCACTGATGACTCGTAGGCTTCCTATCAAAAATCTTTAACCCAGGAATCTGCGGATGCCAAAATGCATTCTGTTAGGCAGGGACCTAGACCCAACATGGCGGTACCACCTGACATGGCGGGCCCCTTGTCAGGACTTTACTCACTGGGACTTCCTCCTAGGACTTTTTAGCGTGTGAAAAGCACCCTGAGCCCGCCAAAACTCCCGGCTCTGCTCAAACTCCTGGACACGTCATTCCTCAGAAATCGAAACCTAACTCAGGAAACCAAAACCTACAGACCCCGCCTACCTCGCCCTATAAAAGGCCCCTGATACCTGCCCTGCGCGCGACTTCCTCGGCCCTCCTCCTAGGGGATCGGCGAACCTTGCTGTGAGCCCAGTAAAGGCTGCCTCTGTTCTCATCTGTCTCATGTCTTCTTGCTCGGTTCCCCATTACATTACCCATTCAATCTGTAGCAGCAATTGCTTTGCTAACAGAAGAAAGTAGAAAATTAGCCTTTAGAGGAAACCTCATTGTGAGCCCACCTCACCAGTTCAGCACTATCCTAAGTCAAAAAAGCAAAAAGTGTAGATTACTAACTCAAACATCTTAAGTATGAGGCTATCCTGTCAGAAAAAGATAATTTAACATTAACCAGTGAAAATTCCCTTAACCCAGCAGAATTCCTAACAGGGGATTTAAATCTTAATTACCATACAAAGTTCTGACCAGACCTAGGAGGAACTCCCTTCAGGACAGGACAATAGATGGTTCCTCCCAGGTGATTGAGAAAAAAACACAATGGGTGTTCAATAATTGAGGGAAACTCCTGTAGAAGCAGAGTTAAGAAAATTGCCGGCCGGGCGCGGTGGCTCAAGCCTGTAATCCCAGCACTTTGGGAGGCCGAGACGGGCGGATCACGAGGTCAGGAGATCGAGACCATCCTGGCTAACACGGTGAAACCCCGTCTCTCCAAAAAATAGAAAAAACTAGCCGGGCGAGGTGGCGGGCGCCTGTAGTCCCAGCTACTCCGGAGGCTGAGGCAGGAGAATGGCGTAAACCTGGGAGGCGGAGCTTGCAGTGAGCTGAGATCCGGCCACTGCACTCCAGCCCGGGCGACAGAGCAAGACTCCGTCTCAAAAAAAAAAAAAAAAAAAAAGAAAATTGCCTAATAATTATTCTGCTCAAACGTGCGAGCTGTTGGCACTCAGCCAAGCCTTAAAGTACTTACAGAATCAAACACTCTACCTCAATCCTGACTCAAAAGGTACCCACACCCTCTCTGAAATGAATTTGCATAAGAGAGAACTGCTGTTTGTAGGAATGCATCTTGATGGGGCAACTGGGTTGTTATGAAATACTCAGGAACCCAGCCCAGCTCTAGAACTCACCCCTCAGTGCAAGCGCAATGTTGGGCATGCGGGTAAAGGACCACTAGAATCCAGTAGCCTGGACCCTTTTCATTGTGGTCAAGAAAGGTATGAAAAGAGGTGCAGGACTGCTACATCCATCAACTTTCTGTTTTTTTTTTTTTTTTTTTTTTCTCAATAGCCCTAGAAAACTAAAATGGATGGGATAACAATCACTTCTCTGAATATCTTGATCTCCTGACCTCATGATCGTTCCGCCTCAGCCTCCCAAAGTGCTGGGATTACAGGCACTTCTCCGAATATCTCATAGAATTATTTGCTTATTCACCCATTTATTTATTCAAAAGCAAAGGTTTTTTTAACCTCACCATTTAGTAGCTAAAGGAAGAAAAATAAATTATTGTGTTAAAACATTATAGAGGGTGTACTGAAGGAATAAATTGTGGGCTTGGGCCATTCAGAGAAAGAGAAAATAAATAAGTAAAGAGGTCTTTAAGGATGAATAGGAGTTACCAGTGGGTAAATATTAGAACAAGGAAAAAGCCCTGACAGATTCATGGAGATCATACATGAAAGAGCAGAAATGGGACAAGCTCATCTTCAAGTTACCACTCCTTTCACTTTTTTCATAATTATCTTCACAGGTCATACCAAAGGTCATCAATTCAGAACATAAATCAAAGTAGATTTCAGAAAGAATTCCTTGGAAGTCAGCTCTCCCAGGGGCCCCATTTGCTCCTGCTCCCTAATCCATGTAAACTCTGATGTCCAACACCTTCCTCCTTTGCCCCACTCATAGCAGGTGATTCATTACAGAACCTAGAGAGTCTGAGTTCTTTTCTTTTTGCCTCAAATCCTGGGCTTCTATCCAAACCAAAGATTAGGGACATGTAGCCATTTACAGTTCATTCCACCCAACCTCCTCTAATTCTGTGGCTGCTTTCCACCACCCATCACTGCCTCCCTAACCCCCACAGGGGACCCTTGGACCCTGACTCTTTCCTTACTTGGCTCAGCACCTGTTTTTCTCCCATGGCATGAGCAACAGTAGCTCTGAAGTCAGAGATTTTGGCTTTGAATTCTTGTTGTGCTTTTTTTCCCTCCCTGGATTCTCAATTTCTTTAGAGTTGGTCTCACAATGTGGTAATGGCCAACCTTTAGTGAGCACTTGTTATGTTCTGGCCATGAAGCCAAAACTTTACATGCTTTCTTCACAAAAACTCTACAAAAGAGATTTTTAAAAAAATCTTCATATTACAGGTGGGAAAGCTAAGGTGCAATCAGAGTAGTTCCCTGTCCTGAATCCCCCATTTGGTAAGAGGTACAGCCAGGATTGTAACGCAGGCAGTCAGGCTCCAGAGACTTTGCTGTTAACCTTTCATTTAAGTGAAGTCATGATTAAGTTGAGCCTCCAGTCCAGATGGCAGCCCCTAAACTTTCCAGGGGACATTTCATGTTTGCTATGCTTTATTCAGTGTTTCCAAATAGCAAGAAGATGTGTGAGATTATGAACTTCACATATTGGCATAAATGCAAGTCTCACTATCCAGGGCCGCTGCTGTGAGAAAGTGAATGGCAACCATGGGGCTAGGTGTAGCATAGTCATTGAAAGCAATGTTAATGGAGAAGGTTTAATGATATGAGAAAAGCATATGGGAAGTGATAAAAGCGAATATAGAGCCATATGTAGAGTATAAATGTAACCCTTAGAAAAGTGTGCTTGTGATTGTCAAGACTTATTAACAAGTATATACCTATCCCCCTTGTTTGTTTGTTTATTTATTTACTTATTGAGACAGAGCCTTGCTCTGTCACCCTGGCTGGAGTGCATGGCATGATCTCAGCTCACTGAAACCTCATCCTCCTAGATTAGAATGATTCTCCTGCCTCAGCCTCCTGAGTAGCTGGGATTACAGGCACCCACCACCATACCTGGCTAATTTTTGTATTTTTAGTAGTGACAGGGTTTCACCATGTTGGCCAGGTTGGTCTCAAACTCCTGACCTCAGGTTGATCCACCCACCTTGGACTCCCAAAGTGCTGGGATTGCAGGTGTGAGATACTGAGCCTGGCCTATCCCATTTATTTATTCCTCAGATACCTCCACAAAAGTTCCTGAAAGGTGGTAACTCAGCTGCTATGTCCTTTGCTTCCCATCGCATCAAGCAGATGACTGTGTCTGTTGATGATGCCCAAGAAATACCTACTGACTGTATCAATGAGTGACAGCTAGAAAAGGCAAAACTTTGAACTGGTTATATCACCGTCCTGAAGAGGCTCAGTTCAGTTTTGAATGTTACATTGTAAAAATGAAACTGATATTTGTGTTGCTGCATATTTCCTGATTCACTGTTTAGGCAAGCCAAGGCGGAGGAGGGATCACCGAGGTGCCCCTTGGTGGCATCTTGAAGCAGTTACTCCCATGAGTAGATGAGCCCAGGGACTTGAGTTCTGGGTTTTTGATAAAGGTGAGTTTGATGCTGATGTAACTTTGCATTTCTTGTTTACTTTTACTCCTCTACAAAAACTGTATCTTCCAGGCACAAACCTTTAAAACTAAAATATTTGCTTGCTTTTCTAGTCTGATGGAAGGCACAGAAATATGTTCAGTTTTAGCTGAGGACCTTCTGTATCATCACTTCCTACCTGGAATGAGAGGCAGAGGTGATTCTGACAAAGGGAGGTTTTCTTACCTCAGTACCTTGCACAGTGCCAGCATGCCATTAAGTCTCAAAATGTCTCTTTTGTATTTGCTGTGTGCTTAACCTTTGCTAAGCACAGTCACAGCTACTCCTTAATTTACTAGGTGTCATTAATATTCACCTTATTTTACAGACAGGTGAACCAAGGCCCAGAGATGTTAAGTGACTTTCAGATTACAAAGCATGTAAGTGTGAGTGTCAGGATCATCATTTCAAATTTCTAACTTCAGTTTTGCTAATATCTGAGTATCATTTCCTTAAGATAATACTTGCTAGGTGCTGGGCATGGAGCAAAATGTTTTCAGCCATTATCCTTCTGCATTTTGATCATACCCTGATATAGAGCACATGTCACCATCCGTGTGATCTCTTCAACCTCTTCTGAGGTGATTGTCTCACCATGGGGTAGCTCCTAAAATACATCATGATCTTTTCCACACCAGAGCATTTGTGCTTGCTGTTCCTCCCACACTGAATGTTCCTCCCTTGTGCTTCACACCGCCAGATTCTCACCATCCTTCCAGTTTCACCTTAAGTCTTGCCTATGAGAAGAGGCCTGCCCAGATCACCTATTTAAGCAGGTCCTTCCCTTTAGTGTCTCTCATAGCACTGTCTTTATTCTCAGCACTCATTGCTGTCTGTGATTATTTTACTGAATTGTCTGTCTATTATCTGTATTTCCCATGGAATGAAAGAGCAGAATGATTTCTGTCTCTGTCCTCTGAGATGTCTGGAACAGAGCCCTGCACATGTAGGTCCTCAATGAAGTACTGTAAGCCAAGCCTTAAAGTGCTTACAGAATCAAAAACTCTATCTCAATCTTGACTCAAAATGTTACCCCCATCCTCTCTGAAAGGAATTTGCATAAGAACTGTTATTTGTAGGAATGCATCTTGATGTGGCAACTTTGATATTATGGAATACTCAGGAACCCGGCCCAGCTCTGGAACTCATCCCTGAGTGCAAAGGCAATCTCGGACATGCTGGTAAAGGACCACTAGAATCTAGCAGACCAGAACCCTTTCTTTGTGGTCAGGAAAGGTGGGAAAACTGGTGCAGGACTGCTCCTTTGGTGAGCATAACTAATCTGACAAGCTGTCAGACAGGGACATTTACATCTGCAGAGGTGGAGTCTACAGATGCAGGCAGGCCTCCTTGAGTTGTGGTGGGCTCCACCCAGTTCGAGCTTCCTGGCGGCTTTGTTTACCTACTTAAGCCTCAGCGATGGTGGGCGCCCCTCCCCCAGATTCACTGCTGCCTTGCAGTTAGATCTGAGACTGCTGTGCTAGCAATGAGGGAGGCTCCGTGGGTGTGGGACCCACTGGGCCAGGTGTAAGATATAATCTCTTGGTGTGCCATTTGCTAAGACCCTTGGTGGAGCACAGTATTAGGGTGGGAGTTACCTGATTTTCCAGGTGTTTTGTGTCTCAGTTTCCCTTGGCTAGGAAAAGGAATTCCCTTTCCCCTTACACTTCCCATGCTTCAGCTCTTGCTGGTTGGGCTGCACCCACTGACCAGCACTGACTGTCCAACACATCCCAGTGAGATGAACCGGGTACCTCAGTTGAAAATGCAGAAATCACCCGTCTTCTGTGTCACTCACGCTGGGAGCTGGAGGCTGGAGCTGTTCCTATTCGGCCATCTTGTCATGATTTTCATTTGACCTGCTGGTTTTTAAAGAGTGTGTCATATAATCTGTATGTATTTGTGAATTTTCCTTCATTATTAATATCAATTTTTTAACTTTTATTTCAAGTTCAAGGGTGCATATGCAGGCTTGTTATATAGTGTGTTGCAGGGGTTTAGTGTACAGATTATTTTGTCACCCAACTAATAAGCATAATACTCAATAGGTCTTTTCTTAATCCTCTCTGTCCTCCCACTCTCCACCCTTACATAGGCCCTAGTGTCTGTTGTTCCCTTCTTTTTGTCTATGTATACTCAATGTTTAGCTCCCACTTACAAGTGAGAACATGCAGTACTTGGTTCTCTGTAACTGTGTTAGTGTGCTTGGGATAATGGCCTCCAGCTCTATGCATGTTGCTGCAAAGGACATGACCTCATTCTTATGCATGACTGCATAGTATTCCAAGGCGTATGTGTACCACATTTTTTATCCAGTCTACCACTGAAGGACATTTAGGTTGATTCCATGTCTTTGCTATTGTGAATAGTGTTGTGATGAACATAACGTGTGCACATGTCTTTATGGTAGAATGATTCATATTCCTTTCAGCATATATCCAGTAATGAAATTTCTAGGTAAATGGTAATTGTTTTTAGTTCTTTGATGAATTGCCACACTTCTTTCAACAACGAATGAACTAATTTACTCTCCCACCAATAGTGTATAAGTGTTCCCTTTTCTCCACAACCTCGCCAGCATCTGTTATTTGATGATTAGTGATGTTGAGTGTTTTTTATATGTTTCTTGAACACATATATGTCTTCTTTTGAAAAGTGTCTGTTCATGTCCTTTGTCCACTTTCTAATGAGGTTGTTTGTTTTTCACTTGTAAATTTGTTTAAATTCCTTATAGAATCTGGATATTAGACTTTTGTCAGATGCATTCTTTGCTAACATTTTCTCCCATGCTGTAGGTTGTCTGTTTACTCTGTAGATAGTTTCTTTGACTGTCAGAAGCTCTTTTTAATTAGGTCCCATTTGTCAATTTTTACTTTTGTTGAAATTGCTTTTGGTGCCTTCACCATAAAATCTTTGCTTGTTTTAATGTCCAGGATGGTATTGCCTAGGTTATCTTCCAGGGTTTTTATAGTTTTGTGTTTTATATTTAAGTCTTTAACCCATCTGAAGTTGATTTTTATATCTGATGTAAGGAAGGGGTCCAGTTTCAATCTTCTGCATATGGGTAGCCAGTTATATCAGCACTATTTATTAAATAGGAAGTTCTTTCCTCGTTGCTTGTTGTAGTCAGTTTTGTCGAAGATCAGATAGTTGTAGGTGTGTAGCCTTATTTCTGGGCTTTCTATTCTGTTCCATTGATCTGTGTATCTGTTTTCCTATCAGCACCATGCTGTTTTGATTTTTGTAGCCTTGTAGTATAGTTTGAAGTTGGGTAACATAATATTTTTAACTTTGTTCTTTTTACTTAGCATTCTGTTGGCTATTCAGACTGTTTTTTGCTCCATATGAATTTTAAAATAGGTTTTTCTAGTTCTGTGAAGAATGTCATTGGTACTTTTGACAGGAGTAGCACTGAATGTGTAAATTGCTTTGGGAAGTATGGCCATTTTAACAATATTGATTTTTCCTATCTGTAAGCATGGAATGTTATTTCATTTGCCTGAGTCATCTCTGATGTCTTTGAACAGTGTTTTATAATTTTCATTGTAGAGGTCCTTCACCTTACTGGTTAGCTGTATTTCTACATATTTTATTATTTTTGTGGCAATTATGAATGAGACTGCATTCCTAATTTGACTTTGGGCTTGGATGTTGTTGATGTACAGGAATGCTAGTGGGTTTTGTACATTCATTTTGTATTATGAAACTTTGCTGAAGTTGTTTATCAGCTGAAGGAGTTTTTGGGCCAAGACTGTGAGGTTTTCTATCTATAGAATCATATTATGTGCAAAGAGGGATAGTTTGACTTCCTCTCTTCCTACTTGGATGCCTTCTATTTTTTTCTCTTGCTTTATTGCTATGGCTGGGACTTCCAATACTATGTTAAATAGGAGTGGTGAGAGAGGGTATCCTTGTCTTGTGCCAATTTTCAGGGGGAATGCTTCAAGCTTTTTTCCATTCAGTATGATGTTGGCTGTGGGATTTTCACAGATGGCTATTCATATTTCAAGGTATGTTTCTTCAATGCCTAATTAATTTGTTGAGGGTTTTTAACATGAAGGGATGTCGAATTTTATCAAAGCCTTTTCTGCATCTGTTAAGATTTTTGTCTTTTGTTTTTGTTTATGTGATGAATCACATTTACTGATGTGCCTATGTTAGACTAACCTTGCATCCCAGGGATAAAGAATATTTGGTTAGGAATAGGTTGATCCAAGATGGCCAAATAGGAAGACCTCCAGACTACAGCTCTCAGTGTGAGTAACACAGAAGACGAGTGGTTTCTGCAGTTCCAACAGAGATACCAGGTTTATCTCACTGAGACTTGTTGGACAGTGGGTGCAGGCCATGGAGTGTGAGCCAAAGCAGGGCAGGGCATCACTTCACCTGGGAAGCACAAGAGATTGGGGAATTTCCTTTTCTAGTCAAGGGAAGCCATGACAGACAGTACCTGGAAACTCGGGGCACTCCCACCCTAATACTGCACTTTTCCAATGGTCTTAGCAAATGGGACACAAGGAGATTGTATCCCACACCAGGCTCGGAGGGTCCCACACTCACTGGCATCTTTGATGAGAGCAGTGATTCTCCCAGCATGGATTTTGAGATCTGAGAATGGACAGACAGCCTCCTTAAGTGGGTCTCTGAACTCCAAGTAGCCTAACTGGGAGACACCTCCCAGGAGGGGCTGACAGACACCTCATACAGGCAGGTGCCCCTCTGAGACAAAGCTTGCAGAGGAGGGATCAGGCAGCAACATTTGCTGTTCTGCAATATTTGTAATTCTGCAGCCTCCGCTGGTGATACCCAGACAAACATGGTCTGGAGTGGACCTCCAGCAAACTCTGACAGACTTGAAGTTGAGGGTCCTGACTGTTAGAAGGAAAACTAACAGACAGAAAAGAATATCATCAACATCAACAAAAGGACATCAACACCAAAGTCCCATCTGTGGGTCACTATCATCAAAGCCCAAACGTAGATAAAACCACAAAGATGGGGAGAAACCAGAGCAGAAAAGCTGAAAATTCCAAAAATCAGAGTGCCTCTTCTCCTCCAAAGGAACACAGCTCATCGCCAGCAACAGAACAAAGCTGGTTGGGAAATGGCTTTGAAGAGTTAACAGAAGTAGGCTTCAGAAAGTCAGTAATAAAAACTTCTCCGAGCTAAAGGAGCATATTATTTGAACCCATCACAAGGAAGCTAAAAACCTTGAAAAAAGATTAGAAGAATGGCTAACTAGAATAAACAGTGTAGACAAGACCTTAAATGACCTGATGGAGCTGAAAACCATGGAACGAGAACTATGTCACACTTGCACAAACTTCAGTAGCCGATTCAATCAACTGGAAGAAAGGGTATCTGTGATTGAAGATCAATTGAATGAAATGAAGTGAGAACAGAAGTTTAGAGACAAAAGAGTAAAAGGAAAAGAACAAAGCCTCCAAGAAATATGGGATTATGTGAAAAGACCAAATCTACGTCTGATTTGTGTACCTGAAAGTGATGGAGAGAAGGAACCAAGTTGGAAAACACTCTACAGGATATTATCCAGAAGAACTTCCCCAACCTAGAAAGGTAGGCCAACATTCAAATTCAGGAAATACAGAGAATGCCACAAAGATACTTTTCGAGAAGAGCAACCCCAAGACACAAAATTGTCAGATTCACCAAAGTTGAAATGAAGGAAAAAATGTTAAGGGCAGCCAGAGGGAAACGTTGGGTTACCCACAAAGGGAAGCCCATCAGACTAACAGCAGATCTCTCGGCAGAAACTCTACAAGCCAGAAGAGAGTGGGGACCAATATTCAACATTCTTTTTTTTTTTCTCTCATTAAACTTTTTTAATGGGTCTCAAAATTCTGTGACAAATTTTTGGTCAAGTTGTTTCCATTAAAAAGTACTGATTTTAAAAACAAATAACTTAAAACTGCCACACGCAAAAAAGAAAACCAAAGTGGTCCACAAAACATTCTCCTTTCCTTCTGAAGGTTTTATGATGCATTGTAATCATTAACCAGTCTTTTACTACTAAACTTAAATGGCCAATTGAAACAAACAGTTCTGAGACCGTTCTTCCACCACTGATTAAGAGTGGGGTGGCAGGTATTAGGGATAATATTCATTTAGCCTTCTGAGCTTTCTGGGCAGACTTGGTGACCTTGCCAGCTCCAGCAGCCTTCTTGTCCACTGCTTTGATGACACCCACCGCAACTGTCTGCCTCCTATCACAAACAGCAAAGCGACCCAAAGGTGGATAGTCTGAGAAGTTCTCAACACACATAGGCTTGCCAGGAACCATATCAACAATGGCAGCATCACCAGACTTCAAGAATTTAGGGCCATCTTCCAGTTTTTTACCAGAACGGCGATCAATCTTTTCCTTCAGCTCAGCAAACTTGCATGCAATGTGAGCCATGTGGCAATCCAACACAGGGGCATAGCCAGCACTTATTTGGCCTGGATGGTTCAGGATAATCACCTGAGCAATGAAGCCAGCTGCTTCCATTGGTGGGTCATTTTTGCTGTCACCAGCAATGTTGCCATGACGAACATCCTTGACAGACACATTCTTGACATTGAAGCCCACATTGTCCCCAGGAAGAGCTTCACTCAAAGCTTCATGGTGCATTTCGACAGATTTTACTTCAGTTGTTATGTTGACTGGAGCAAAGGTGACCACCATACCGGGTTTGAGAACACCAGTCTCCACTTGGCCAACAGGAACAGTACCAATACCACCAATTTTGTAGACATCCTGGAGAGGCAGGCGCAAGGGCTTGTCAGTTGGATGAGTTGGTGGTAGGATGCAGTCCAGAGCCTCAAGCAGCGTGGTTCCACTGGCATTGCCATCCTTATGGGTGATCTTCCATCCCTTGAACCAAGGCATGTTAGCACTTGGCTCCAGCATATTGTCACCATTCCAACCAGAAATTGGCACAAATGCTACTGTGTCGGGGTTGTAGCCAATTTTCTTAATGTAAGTGCTGACTTCCTTAACAATTTCCTCATATCTCTTCTGGCTGTAGGGTGGCTCAGTGGAATCCATTTTGTTAACACCAACAATTAGTTGTTTCACACCCAGTGTATAGCCAGAAGAGCATGCTCTTGGGTCTGCTCATTCTTGGAGATACCAGCTTCAAATTCACCAACACCAGCAGCAACAATTAGGACAGCACAGTCAGCCTGAGTTGTCCCTGTAATCATGTTTTTGATGAAGTCTCTGTGTCGTGGGGCATCAATGATAGTCACATAATACTTGCTGGTCTCAAATTCCCACAAGGAGATATCAATGGTGATACCACATTCCCGCTCAGCTTTCAGTTTATCCAAGACCCAGGCATACTTGAAGGAGCCCTTTCCCATCTCAGCAGCCTCCTTCTCAAATTTTTCAATGGTTCTTTTGTCGATGCCACTGCATTTGTAGATCAGATGGCCAGTAGTGGTGGACTTGCCCGAATCTACGTGTCCAATGACGACAATGTTGATATGAGTCTTTTCCTTTCCCATTTTGGCTTTTAGGGGTAGTTTTCATGACACCTGTGTTCTGGCAGCAAACCAGTTGTGAAAAAGCAACATTCTTAAAGAAAAGAATTATCAACCCAGAATTTCATATCCAGCCAAACTAAGCTTCATAAGTCTAGGAGTAATGAAACCCTTTACACACAAGCAACGGCAGAGAGATTATGTCACCACCAGGCCTGCCTTACAAGAGCTCCTGAAGGAAGCACTAAATATGGAAAGGAAAACCGGTACCAGCCACTGCAAAAACATGCCAAATTGTAAAGACCATTGATGCTAGGAAGAAATTGCATCAACTAACGAACAAAATAACCAGCTAACACCATAATGACAAGATCAAATTCACACATAACATATTATCCTTAAATGTAAATGGGCTAAATGTCCCAATTAAAAGACACAGACTGGCAAATTGGATAAAGAGTCAAGACCCATCAGTGTACTGCATTCAGGAGACCCATCTCACATGCAGAAACACACATAGGCTCAAAATAAAGGGATGGAAGAAGATCTCCCAAGCAAATGAAAAGCAAAAAGAAAGCAGTGGTTGCAATCCTAGTCTCTGATAAAACAGACTTTAAACCAACAAAGATCAAAACAGACAAAGAAGGCCATTACATAATGGTAAAGAGATCAATTCAAAAAGAAGAGCTAACTATCCTAAATATATATGCACCCAATACAGGAGCACCCATATTTATATAGCAAGACCTTAGAGACCTACAAAGTGGCTTAGAATCCCACACAATAATAATGGGAGACTTTAACACCCCACTGTCAACATTAGATAGCTCAACAAGACAGAAAGTTAACAAGGATATCCAGGACTTGAACTCAGTTCTTCACCAACCAGACCTAATAGACATCTACAGAACTCTCCACCCCAAATCAAAAGAATATATATTCTTCTAAGCAACACATCACAGTTATTCCAAAATTGACCACGTAATTGGAAGTAAAGCACTCCTCAGCAAATGTACAAAAAGAGAAATTATAACAAACTGTCTCTCAGACCACAGTGCAATCAAACTAGAACTCAGGACTAAGAAACTCAATCAAAACTGCTCAACTACATGGAAACTGAATAACCTGCTCCTGAATGACTACTGGGTACATAACGAAATGAAGGCAGAAATAAAGATGTTCTTTGAAACCAATGAGAACAAAGATACAACATACCAGAATCTCTGGGACACATTTAAAGCAGTGTGTAGAGGGAAATTTATAGCACTAAATGCCCACAAGAGAAAGCAGGAAAGATCTAAAATTGACACCCTAACATCACAATTAAAAGAACTAGAGAAGCAAGAGCAAACACATTCAAAAGCTAGCAGAAGGCAAGAAATAACTAAGACCAGAGCAGAACCGAAGGAGACAGAGACACAAAAAACCCTCCAAAAAATCAATGAATCCAGGAGTTGGTGTTTTGAAAAGATCAACAAAATTGATAGACCGCTAGCAAGACTAATAAAGAAAAGAGAGAAGAATCAAATAGACGCAATAAAAAATGATAAAGGGGATATCACCACCGACCTCACAGAAATACAGACTACCATCAGAGAATACTATAAACACCTCTACGCAAATCAACTAGAAAATCTAGAAGAAATGGATAATTTCCTGGACATTTACACTCTCCCAAGACTAAACCAGGAAGAAGTTGAATCCCTGAATAGACCAATAGCAGGCTCTGAAATTGAGGCAATAATTAATAGCCTACCAACCAAAAAAAGTCTGGGACCAGATGTCCATGAGGGTTCCAGATGAGATTAAAGCAAAGCTGAATCTTGAAAGCTGAGGAGAGGTGGCTGCTCTGTGGCAGGGGGAAGGGCATTCAAGGTAGAGAAAAGAGCAAGTGCCAGGGCCCAGAAGAGTGAGCAGGTGTAGCTAGTGTGCGAATCAGCAGCAGTGGTGACATCGGCATTGGAGCTGAAACAAATGGGTGATGGTGGAAATGCCAGCAGGGCTGAAGGCAAGAAAAGAGCAGTTGAAGCCAGAAAGCCAAGGGCTTTGGGATCCACATCGAAGAGTTTAGAAAGATGACTGCAGGCAACAGGGAGTTCATAATTCATTGATAAGTGAAAATTAGAATAACAAACCCAAATCTCACCATAGGTATATACCCAGACTCCATTCCATAAATCTGTACATATTCAACATATAGAATACTATTATGCACACAATTTTATAGTTGATCTCTTTTTGCTTAGCCATACACATCCCAAATGCTATCTTATCTTCACAGATATTTATCATATATGCTGGGATAATATTGAAAATATAACAAGTATGATTATATAAAATTATTGTGTAATTTAAAATGTTTACATTAATTCATTTTATTCTCTAAATATACTAACTGATTTTACAAATCTACTTATCAAGTGATACAAGTTATGCACATTGCCCACGGAAAACAAAAAAAAAAATTACAAAAAAATAAATGAAATGACAACCCTAGTTCTTCGAAGAGATAAATAAAATTGATGAACCATTAGGGAGATTAACCAAGAAAACAAGAGAGAAGATCCAAATAAGCTCCATTAGAAATGAAATAGGAGCTATTACAACCGATACCAGTGAAATACAAATGATTATTCAAGACTTCCATGGACACCTTTACATGCACAAACTAGAAAACCTAGAGGAGATGGATAAATTTCTGAAAATATGCCACCCTCCTAGGCTAAACTAGGAAGATATAGAATCTCTGAACAGACCAATAACAATCAGGGAGATTGAAATTGTAATTTTTTTAATGCCAACAAAGAAAAGTCCAAGACCAGATGGATTTACAAATGGAAGAGCATTCCATGCTCATGGATAGGAAGAATCAATATCGTGAAAATGGCCATACTGCCCAAGGTTATTTATAGATTCAATGCCATCCCCATCAAGCTACCAATGACTTTCTTCACAGAATTGGAAAAAACTGCTTTAAAGTTCATATGGAACCAAAAAAGAGCCCGCACTTCCAAGACAATCCTAAGTCAAAAGAACAAAGCTGGAGGCATCACGCTACCTGACTTCAAACTATACTACAAGGCTACAGTAACCAAAACAGCATGGTACTGGTACCAAAACAGAGATATAGACAAATAGAACAGAACAGAGTCCTCAGAAATAATACCACACATCTACAGCCATCTGATCTTTTACAAACCTGAGAAAAACAAGAAATGGGGAAAGGATCCACTATTTAATAAATGGTGCTGGGAAAATTGGCTAGCCGTAAGTAGAAAGCTGAAACTGGATCCTTTCCTTACTCCTTATACGAAAATTAATTCAAGATGGATTAGAGACTTAAATGTTAGACCTAATACTGTAAAAACCCTAGAAGAAAGCCTAGGTAATACCATTCAGGACATAGGCATGGGCAAGGACTTCATGTCTAAAACACCAAAAGCAATGGCAACAAAAGCCAAAATTGACAAATGGGATCTAATTATACTAAAGAGCTTCTGCACAGCAAAAGAAACTACCATCGGAGTGAACAGGCAACCTACAGAATGGGAGAAAATTTTTGCAATCTACTCATCTGACAAAGGGCTAATATCCAGAACCTACAAAGAACTCAATCAAATTTACAAGAAAAAAACAAACAACCCCATCAAAAAGTGGGCAAAGGATATGAACAGACATTTCTCAAAAGAAGACATTCATACAGCCAACAGACACATGAAAAAATGCTCATCATCACTGGCCATCAGAGAAATGCAAATCAAAACCACAATGAGATACCATCTCACACCAGTTAGAATGGCAATCATTAAAAAGTCAGGAAACAACAGGTGCTGGAGAGGATGTGAAGAAACAGGAACACTTTTACACTGTTGGTGGGATTGTAAACTAGTTCAACCATTATGGAAAACAGTATGGCGATTCCTCAAGGATCTAGAACTAGAAGTACTATATGGCCCAGCCATCCCATTACTGGGTATATACCCAAAGGATTACAAATCATGCTGCTATAAAGACACATGCACACGTATGTTTATTGTGGCACTATTCCCAATAGCAAAGACTTGGAATCAACCCAAATGTCCATCAGTGAGAGACTGGATTAAGAAAATGTGGCACATATACACCATGGAATACTATGCAGCCATAAAAAAGGATGAGTTTGAGTCCTTTGTAGGGACATGGATGCAGGTGGAAACCATCATTCTCAGCAAACTATCGTAAGAATAGAAAACCAAACACCGCATGTTCTCACTCATAGGTGGGAACTGAAAAATGAGATCACTTGGACCCAGGAAGGGGAACATCACACACCAGGGCCTATCACGGGGAGGGGGGAGGGGGGAGGGATTGCATTGGGAGTTATACCTGATGTAAATGACGAGTTAATGGGTGCTGACGAGTTGATGGGTGCAGCACACGAACATGGCACAAGTATACATATGTAACAAACCTGCACGTTATGCACATGTACCCTAGAACTTAAAGTATAATAAAAAAAAAAAAAAGAAAGAAATTGGGAAAAGAGGGGCATGTGTATGATCATGATATTCATCTCCTGCCCCAGAACAAATGGGAGGAACACATTGCCCAAAACTCATGTCTGGAGCTCTTTCAACATGTCTCCCTGATGACTGTGGACAGCATCATGAAGTGTGCCTTCAGCCACCAGGGCAGCATCCAGTTGGACAGGTCAGTGACAAAAGGAAGGTAGTTGTTCACCAATAACTGTGTCATCCATGAACATGTTCCATCTTCCCTATTCCAGTACCCTGGGCTCATACCTGAGAGCAGTGTTCAACCTTGGCAAAATCTCCTACCAGCGGATGAACAATTTTCTACATCACAACGACCTGGTTTTCAAATTCAGCTCTCAAAGCCAAAATCTTTTCTAAATTTAACTAAGAGCTTCATCAGTTCACAGGTTAGTCCTGGGATTTACATGACCAGAGTACACTATGAGACATCTCATTGTCTGAGACATAGACTCTGGTTATGGCTGCTTCTACTATGGACATACGGCATGGCCATCATTCAGAAATGCTAATTTGTACCTCTTAAATGAATGTGTTACATAAATCCTAGGTAGAGAGTATATTATTGACTATATATCTGCATTTTAATATTTGGGGTTAGAACTAATACAATCAGCAAAACATCTGTCTATCTTGCTTCATTTCTAATGGAGCAGCTTCAGATGTAAAGAAAAGTAAAAGTGAAAGGAAGTACATTTCTGTAAGAAGACAGAGCAGACCATCTGAGCAAGTACTGAACATGCTTGGGTACTGCATACTATGCACAGTTTATCAAACAACACAGCACACCACTGAGTATCCCTTTTGCATGGGTTTTTGGGGACTTAGGACATAGATAACTTTGAGGAACCATAAATCTACCTATGATAATACCCATTTACAATTGGAATATATTTCTGATTTATCATTTTATCTTGATAAAATCAACTTCTATTTCTCTAATAATGCTTCTAGTCTCAAGATCTACTCTATCAGATACTAGTATGATAACCTCTGCTTTCCTTTAGTTAGTATTTTGATAGTATATTATTCTATACTCTTTTTTTTTCTGTTTCTGTGTCCTTATATTTGAGGTTTATGTCTTTTTTCTTTTTCTTTTGTTTTGTTTTGTTTTGAGACAGGGTCTCACTTTATCACCCAGGGTGCAGTGTGGTGGCACCATCTCGGCTCACTGCAGACTCAACCTCCCAGGTTCAAGTGATCCTCCTGCCTCAGCACCCCCAAACAGCTGGGACTACAGGTGTGTGCCACCACACCTGGCTAAATTTTGTATTTCTTTTGTAGAGGCAGGGTTTCACCATTTTGCCCAGGCTGGTTTCAAATTCCTGAGTTCAAGCAATTTGCCTACCCAAAGTGTTAGGATTAGAGGCGTGAGCCACTGTGCTCAGCCAAGGTTTATTTCTCATATGCAGCATATATTTAGATTTTATTAATGTAGTCTGAAAATCTTTGTGCTTTAGTTAGAGCATTTAAACCACTTATATTTAATGTAATCACTAGAATATTTGGATTTAAACGGGCCATGTAACTATTTGTTTTCTATTTAACCGATTTTTATCCCTTCTTTTATTAATTGCTGGATCATTTTATATTATTACTTTTTCTCTCTTAGATCATAAGTTTAGTTTTTATAGGTATGCTAGAAATTACAACATGCAGTCTTTATTAGAATCCAACATGTGTAATTACATTAAACACTTCCCTGAAAATGCAAGGATCTTACACCATTTGAATTTCTATTTCCTACTTCCCATATTCTTAAATATTTTAAATATTGTTCTGATGGGTTTTTTAAATAATTTTTTTTTAAGTTCCGAGGTATATGTGCAGGATGTGCAGGATAAGGATAATAATTAGGCAAAAATTACAGCAATTAGAATTTTACAACCAGAATTCCACATTGTGGGTGCTGCAGTGTAGAGTTCTTTTGCAAAAAGTAGCATAACTATAACAATTTCTACAAGAGTTGCATAGTAAACAATGTCCATTGAAAACTTTACTTGCCAAGACATAACATTTCCCTTTGCGGATGGACAAAGTTACAAGTGTGATTCTATGAATAATTAAAATATCCCTGCAAATATGCACTAAAAAGAAGTTTTAGTATTTGGTGATGAACTTTGAGAGGAAAGATTAGAAATAATAAAAAGTATCTGGTGAGGTAGGAGAGGGACTGAGTAAGATGAGTAGCCCTCACTCAGTTACTTATCTTTTATGATTTTCAGCTTACGATCCTCTATTTCTTCACATTGATATTTATGACATTCCTCTGAGCTGTCAGGGGTTGCTCCCTCAGCTCTTCAGGCTTTGACTTGAGTGTGATGTATCCAGGAGTTGATTCCTGTAACTTTGACTGCTGAGGGGGTTGAAAGAAGAACAGTGTATGGCCTTTTCCAGCTTGACGTAGGGAAGGAGACAGAGCTGAGAGTTTTTACCAATACCAAATTTCCTGGGTTAAATAAAGGTGGTTCTATTTCCTGGGATTTGGTTCTCGCTGGTTGTGTTCATTTCTATTGGAAGTGAGCTAGAGAGTTTACATGCTTAACCAGTTGAGAGGTTTCCTGCCTGAAACAGTCTCTGAGCACATTGATAAGTTTTTGTCCTTTCCCAAGTGAAAAGCTTGGCAAAGGATTTTAAGGATTTTCCGTTGGCTGGAGGCTGGAAAACAGAGTTTGCCATCCTGACTGTAACCATCCTGAGAACCGAAAAGTATGTCCTTGAGAAGTGGCCTATTTCATTTCTGCAGGGGAATACTGGGGCTTAATTTCTCTTACGAAGCCTTCCTAAATTAGAAGGGGCTTGAAGCATGTTGATGCCCTGAGGCTTCCTTGCCTTTGACGTAGCTGCCTCATCAGCTAACCTATTTTCTTCGGCTACCTTATTTGTTCCCTTTTCATGTCCCCTACAATGCATCCCTCCTATTTCTCATGGAAGGAAAACTGAGGATAATAACCTGCTAGTTTTGTGGTGATATTTTATAGAAGATCCATTGGTGGTCTTCCTTTTAAATGGCAGCGTGAGCATGGAGAGCTAAGAAAGCATACCTGGAGTAGGTATAAATGTTAGCTGCCTTTCCTTGCTTAATTCAAGTGCTCTTGTAAGAGCTATTAGCTCAGTTAATTGTTTGTGCCTGGGGAGAGACATTATTTAGAGCAACTACTGCTTATCCTGCCTTATGTACTTCTTGCTTTACTGGCTGTTTGTTAGCTAAGCGCTCCCGCCTAGAGGACAGTGATTCTGCCCCATCATGTGGAGTGTAAACAGTTAAACTATTTCCTAGGGTCAACTTGGAGGCTTTTTTTTTCACTCATAGAGCAGTTATGACAATGGTTTGGAAGCACGTGTACACAATAGGTTCTTCTAACTGCAACTAAGGTTGAGAAAAATATTGGAATAGAGTTTTTCCTGAGATGCCCCTTCCGGTCGTTCTATGGGAAGAGGGGAGGACTGGATTTAGAGGGGAGGAAGGAGACTGGCTCTAGTGTTTAGAAGGAGGTATGCTTTCCTTCCTTTAATTTCCAGAATCACCCGGGGCTCCTGTGCTGTAATGGCAGTTTGAGCCACTGGAGCTGGCGTTTGAGCCCCAGGACCCATCAGTCCTGCTGGACCATCTGTGAGAGTGGTCCTGAACCCAGTGGCCTCCACCTCGGGGGCAGTTCCATCTCCAGTGATCTCCGCCACAGGCTGGACAGGGTCCAGCTGGCTTCGTCTTGCTGCCTGGGCATTCCTTCTTAAAATGCCCTGCCCTGCCACACCGACAGCAACTAGTGGATGCACCTCAGGGATCCTGGACGTTGCAAGCCTGCAAAGCTGTTTCTAGAGGCTCTGTCCTTCTCCTGAGCTTTCTCTCTTTCTTTTGGGCCACCCCCGGTCCCTATTATAAAAGACCGAAGTGGCCACCTTCAGGAGGCTCCCTAAGGTGCTATCTGGTCCTATAGCTTGCTTCTGTACTTTCCTTCTAATATTGGGAGTTACCTGTGTAATAAAGTTGTCCTTCAGGATGAGCTGCCCCTCAACTGAATTAGGGGATAAGGAGGTAGGTTCTAGTACAGCCTCTCTCAGTCTTTCCATAAAGGCTACAGAATTCTTATCTGACTTCTGGTCTATTATAGACAGTTTAGAGTAATTGAGAGGGTTGGCCCTGGTTTTCCATAGACCTTCTAACATGCATATTAAAAAGCGCTTCCTTTTCCATTTATTTTCTGAGTTATTGGGGTTCCAATTAGAGTTGTTAACCAGAATTGCCTCTCTCCCAATTTGGAATGGTGTTTTTGCTATTTCTTCACTTTCCCTATCTGCTTTCTTCCCTTTTGGTGTATTATAAGGGATATATTGATCATCTCCAAGATTCTCTGCTGCGTGCAGCGCTGCCTGCTTTTTAGCTGCTGTGAGGGTCGGGTTTAGGAGCAGCCTAACGTCCCTCCCTGGGAGGTGAAATACCTGAGTTAAATTTTGAAAGCCTCTATATACCTATCAGGGTCATCAGAGAATTGGCCTAAGTCTCCATTTATTTGGCTAAGATCCTAAATGAGAAGGGAACTTGAAGGGGCCCCAAGTAATGGGAATCCTCAGACAGTTTCCATGGAGGTTACTTCTCTAATTTGGGGGAACTATTCTTTTTTGGGCCGGCCTGATATGATTGTTAAAAGAGTTGGGTTGATCTTACAATGTTTGCAAAGGTTTAGTAAAAATGCCATGCACTTGTGCCAAAGAAAATGAGTTGCTTTTCTTCTTGAAGTCCTGAGGTTAAAGAAATTCCAGTGTTTCAGACTGCACTCCAGAGGGGTACAAGCTGAAGATAACCTGTTACCCATCTAGAAAAAGATGTGAGAGTTATTTTAGTCTCCTTCCTTTCCATATGACCCAGGGTGGAGGACAAGACAGAGGAGCATCCTTCTGGCTGTTTTCCCTCCCTGGTTCTTGGGTCCCGGCGCCCTGTTAAATATGCCACCTATGGTTAAAGGCGTGATCCTCCAAGCTATGGAACCGGATGAACTAAGTGATGCTTGACCCACACAACCTTAGCTTATCCACCTTGTGTAATTCCTCTTTTGCCTTCCTATGCCTGTGTAATCTGCCTGGCTCCCCCAAAAATGAGAGACTGTGTCATTTTTGCACAAGCCTCCTTTACTGGAGGCAATGTGCCAAATTGCATTTACCTTAGAAAAATGGTTCCAGTTAACTTCCAAAATTAGAATCCCCTTACTAAGTACCATTTTAATAGGAAACAGACTAGATGCCTTAAAAGAACAAAGGAACTGAGTGGCTATTTTCCTGCTGATGGGACAATATTGAGACTAAAATTTGGCTATGGAAGACATTTTACTCCTAACTGCTAAAGGCAGAACTTGTGTGCCAAGCACCTTCAACGTTTATTATAACAACCTGTGGGGTATTTATAAATATCTTTATTTAAGGAAGAGAAATGGTGGCTCAAAAAGTGAAGTCAACTGCTCAAGATGACATGCCTAAAACTAACAATTCTGGTTCAGTCCAAATCCCATGCCGTTTCCATTGTACCAGATGGCACCATGTGAACATGGTGTTCACATCATAATTTTCCTTCATCATCTCCAAGTGTTCAATAAATATTTGCTGAATTTAATTGTACTGAATTATGTGAGGGAACAAAAATAAACAAACATTCTGTGAGGGAACAAAAATAAATAAATACTCTGTGAACTCAACTTTCATTGTGTTGGCTACCTTTATCATGTGAAACACAAGTCTTCCTAAACCAGGACTACTAAGAACAGGGCACTGCAAAATGAGGTGGATTTGGAAGTGAACTAGAATTGCCAGGAACTAATGACTTGTTTAAAAAAATTAATTTTCTGCTGCGCATGGTGGTTCATACCTGTAATCCAGTGACTCAGGAGTCAGAGGAAGGAGGGTCACTTGAGGCCAGGAGTTTGAGACAAGCCTGGGCAACATAGCAAGACCCCATCTCTACAAAAAATTTAAAAATTATCCAGGTGTGGCAGCAGTGCCTGTAGGCCTAGCTACTCTGGAGGCTGAGGTGGGAGGATCACTTGAACAGGAATTCAAAGCCAATCATGCCACTGCTCTCCAGTCTGTGTGACAGAGGAAGACATCGACTCTAAAAATAATAATAATAAAATAAAATCACATTTTCTGATTAGAAAAAATAGTACACATTGTTTTTATTTTTAGTTAATATCTTTTTTCTTTTTGATTTCCAACTGTTAAGTTCAGGGGTACATGTGCAGGATGTGCAGTTTGTTACATAGGTAAATGTGTGCCATAGTGGTTTGCTGCACAGATCATCCCATCATCTAGATATTAAGCCCAGCATTCATTCTCTCTCGTTTTTTTTTTTTTCAGTGGAGCCTCACTCTGTTGCCCAGGCTGGAGTAGAGTGGCATGATCTTGGCTCACTGCAAACTCCACCTCCCGGGTTCAAGCGATTCTCCTGCCTCAGCCTCCCGAGTTGCAGGGACTTGAGTTGCATTGCCACCAGGCCTGGCTAATATTTTTGTTTTTTTAATAGAGACCAGGTTTCACCATGTTGGCCAGGCAGATCTCGAACTCCTGACCTCAAATGATCTGCCCACCTCAACCTCCCAAAGTGCTGGGATTACAGGCATGAGCCACCATGCCTGGCCTCATCAGCTATTCTTGATGCTGTCTCTCCTCCCAGCCCCCACCCTCCAACAGGCCCCAGGTGTGTTGTTCCTACACCACGTGTCCATGTGTTCTCATCATTCAGCTCCCACTTATAAGTGAGAACATGTGGTATTTGGTTTTCTTTTCCTGTGTTAGTTTTCTGAGAATAATGGCTTCTAGCTCTATCCATGTCCCTGCAAAGAACATGATCTCATTCCTTCTAATGTCTGCATAGTATTTCATGGTGTATATGTACCACATTTTCTTTATCCAGTCTGTTATTGATGGGCATTTAAGTTGATTCCATGTCTTTGCTATTGTGAATAGTGCTGCAGTGAACATACGTGTGCACCTATCTTTATAATAGAATGATTTGTATTCCTCTGGGTATACACCCAGTCATGGGATCGTTGGATCAAATGGTATTGCTTTTGGCGTCTTTGTCATGAAGTCTTTGCCCACGCCTTTGTCTTGAATGGTATTGCCTAGATTTTTGTCTGGGGTTTTTATAGTTTCGGGTTTTACGTTTAAGTCTTTAATCCATCTTGAGTTGACTTTTGCACATAATGTGAGGAAGTTTCCATTTTTTCCACATGACTAGTCAGTTCTCCCAGCATGATTTGTTACCTAGGGAATCCTTTTTCCATTGCTTGTTATTGTTGACTTGGCTGAAGATCAGATGATTGTAGGCGTGCAGGCTTATTTCTGGGTTCCCTATTCTGTTCCATTGGTCTCTGTGTCTGTTCTTGCACCAGTACCATGCTTTTTTTAGTTACTGTAGTCTTGTGGTATAACTTGAAGAGGCCTGCAGCTTTGTTTTGTTTGTTTGTTTGTTTTCTTAGGATTGTCTTGGCTATTCAGGCTCTTTTTGGTTCCATATGATTTTTTTTTTTTTTTTTTTTTTGAGACTGTCACTCTGTCACCCAGGCTGGAGTGCAGTGGTGTGCTCCCGGCTCACTGCAACCTCCACCTCCCGGGTTCAGGTGATTCTTGTGTCTCAGCCTCCTGAGTAGCTGGGTTTACAGATGCCAGTCATCATGCCTGGCTAATTTTTCTATTTTTAGTAGAGATGGGGTTTCATCATGTTGACCAGGCTGGTCTTGAACTCCTGACCTCAAGTGATCCTCCCGCCTCGGCCTTCCAAAGTGCTGGGATTACAGGCGTGAGCCACTGCACCCAGTCCCATATGAATTTTAAAAGATTTTCTGATTCTATGAAGAATCTCAATAGTACTTTAAGGGGAACAGCATTGAATCTATAAATTGCTTTGGGCAATATGGCCATGTTCATATTGATTCTTCTTACTCAAGAGCATGGAATGTTTTCCCACTTGTTTGTGTCATCCCAGATTTCTTTGAGCAGTGGTTTGTAGTTTTTCTCGAAAAGGTCCTTCACTTCCCGTGTTAGATATATTGCTAGATATTTTATTCTTTTGCGGCAGTTGTGAATGGGAGCTCATTCATGATTTGGCTCTTGGCTTGCCTGTTGTTCATGGAAAAATAGTACACATTAATTGTTAAACAAAATTAAATAAACAGTAAAGGAAATTCAAACTGCCCGCAATCCCATTTGGTAATACTACTATTTTCCTTCAGTATTTTGTCTATTCAACTTGTATATTTTTAAATTACTATTATCTCACATACACCTATGTAATACATTTCTAATACTTCTCTTTTCACCTAATATTAAATCATGAGCTTTTTCCTTATCATTAAGAAGTTATTCAAAGACATAATTTTAGTTACTACATAATGTCTCATTTTACGGGTGGTCCGTACTTTATTTTACCTTTGCCTATTTTTGGCCACTTACGGTCTTCCCTTCTTTTGACTATGGTATTAAACATTCTTGTACATAAATCTCTTGTGCAATTTTTAAACATTTTCTTAGAGTTTATTCCTTTAAGTAGAATTAATAAATCAAAAAATATGAATGTCAGTGGGATTCTCGATTTATTCTGGCCAGTGGAATTCTGTTGAGTCATTTCTTTTTACATCGTCTGGTGTTCTGTTAAGGTTTGAAAAAAAGTAAAACAGAAAAATATATGCCAAATTAGTTGTATTAATTTTGAATTTAAAACACTTTTTGTATCATCATTGCTACAATTGAAAAAGATAACAATCCATAGCCAGCTTTGGATAAAGATCATCACTGTAATTTTTTAGAGCGAAAACACCAAAGACTTCTCTGAAGCAGATCTCCAGGCTGAAGTGAAAACGTTCACGATTGCCGGACATGACACCACATCCAGTGCTATCTCCTGGATCCTTTACTGCTTGGCAAAGTACCCTGAGCATCAGCAGAGATGCCGAGATGAAATCAGGGAACTCCTAGGGGATAGGTCTTCTATTACCTGGTAAGATCCGTATGCCTATTTCATCCTGAATTTTCTCCTTATACATTTGATTATTTCTCTCTTCTGGTATCAGTGAGTTATTGTGCATTGAGATAGTCTATGCATTTGGAAGGGTAAGGGTGCAGGCTAGAGTCCTATGTTATTTAAAGATTATCACTAGTTTTTATATAGAAAAACATTGTGTCAATCACACAGTATTCAGTATGCCCTATTTTATTCCTTTCCTCACTTCAGGCAATGGTACAACTGCAGAAGGAATAGTCTGCCTGCCTTCATTATGTCACGGAAGGCGGGAATATAACAAACCCCTCTTTCTCCAAGATGCAAATGGACTTCTTAGGACTCCAGCTTTTACCACCTTAGATTGCAAGTAAGATGTTCAATCACTTGATATGAAAGAGAATTCACACCCCTCTTCCTTATCACCATCTCTGAACCTTAAACACTGCCACCCCACAATTATGATTATCCTTGAGATGCTGTATATTTCATGGTGTTAATAAAACCAAACTGATCATGTTTTAAAAACTTTTAAAATGGTGAAACATAGAACACATTCAAAAAATACAGGGAACAGAAGTACAGCTTAAAATGTTGTCTAACAAACAGCCATATAGTTGCAACCCTGGTTTAAAAGAAAAATTGCGTATTACCAGCACTGCTAAAAACCTCATGCCTGCCTTCCCATCACAAACCCCCTCTCTTTCTCCAAGATGTGAATGTTTTCCTGGCTTTAATAACATTCATTCTTTGTTTTTGTTTATGGTTTTGTTGCTGCCATGCAGGGTGCCCTCCTTAGATAGCTGAGCACAGTTGCTTTTTTTTTTTTTTTCTTTTTCAGTCTTCCAACACTTATAGAAACAATTCCTTGTGTTATATTCCTGTTTGAACTACCTACTGCAGTTTCCATTTTCCTCACTGATCCTTAAATGTAAGAGTCGCATTCATATAAATTACTACTACAGACCCCACAGTGAATGTCATGTAAAGAAGACAAATCTCATCTTCCTTTAAAAAATACATAAAATAACCTGTGTCTACCAATCACTAGCAGCTCTTCCTGTTCTTTCCCCATCCCAGCCCTGCATTTCGGAAACGCACATGAATGGAATCTTTGAAAATTAAATATTGATTTCCCATTTACTGACACACTCTTTCTAGATTATTTTATTTTCCTATTGAATGATTTCCATTAAAATGTTTTATAATAGTATGTTAAGCATTCAAATGTATGCTAATCCAGAGACTTAAAATTTCTTTTAGGAATTGAAAAAATTAGGTAGACTGGACAAAAGATTGCATCAAGGCAATGCCTTCTGGTAAGGGATACTGTCTTGTCTTTATGGATGCAGAAAAGAGCACAGTTGTCCATGATATCTACTAAACCAATAGAAAGATAAATTTCCCTGGCCCCCAAAGAGATCAGAATAATAAAGATGCTGTTTTCAAATAGCAAATAACACAGGAAACCACAAATATGGAAATAAAGCTAGAAGGATATGTCTCAGACTCCCATAAGGAAACAAAAGTTTATTGAATGTCTATTCTATAACAGACACTATACTATGCCTTTACATAAGAACTCTCCTTTCATCTTCTCAGTAACATTATGAAGGAAGTGTTGCTATGGTCAGTTTGACAGGAGAAAACTACAGCTCATGGAGATTATTCAGCTACTAGGAAGTGGAGTCAGGATTTGAAATCAAATGTGACTTGAACCCTAAAACCCAAATTTTCTAAAATTTAGCTTGTGGGAGTAGCTGCAGAAGACAGTTGGTTCCAGGGTGACTGCCATGAACACCCTCAGGTCTCCGCATGTTGACTCTGTGATAGTGGATGTTAGTGAAAGCCTTCATCTGACTTGCCAACACCATAGACCCAAAACACTGGGGACTTAGAAAGACATGAGAACTGTCTCTAAATACATAAATAGTTGCCAAGGCTCCAAGAGTATTGGGTCTGCTATTCAATGACTGAGAGATCTTGGGTATGTCACCTGATCTCGTTGAACTCCTCTTTACTCATCTAGAATTGAGTGTAATAGTAATACTACATACATCACAAGGCGAGTGGTACAGATTCAATTATATAAAAGTAATAGAAGAACTCTGAAAACTATCAATTTATAAAGAAATTTTGAGTGTGCCAATGGGTGAAAATCATAAGAAAGGTTTGGGTTCAGTATTCTGAAACACTTTTGTGAATGATAGCTGCCTAAGAATGAAATGACTTGCTTCCTGAGCTAATGGGTGCCTCCATTACTAGACTGGGACATTGCCAAAGTTCTTAATACTTAGGCAGAGGAAGGGCTCTCAGTTGGGTCTAGACATGGGTTCACGGTTGACCAATGCCATGAAATCATAGACACATTGTTGGTGCTAGGAGCATGTACAAGTTTCTGGAGAAGATCCATGATATTCTTCCTATTTGGGAAAATGTCTATGATTCAGAAAAGGTAAAAAATAAAAAAGACAATTGATATAACTGGCAACTTGGTTGGACATATTATACTTTATGGAAAAAGTTTAAGGTTACTATTCAAGAAACTGAGCACTCTTTTTTGCTTGTGTGTCAGCTCCAAGTTGAGGGAACAAGAAGAGAGTTACAGTATTTTGTCCAAGCCTATGTGGCTGCTTCAGGATGCTTGCCCACCCCCTCCATTCCTGGTTTACTACTGGATATTTGGTAATGAAAACTACTCCTTTCTTTTCTCATGAACCTCTTAACGGTTTTTATAAAAAGTAACAGAATGGGAAAAAATCACAAAGAAGAGTTATAACCAAGGATTATCATCTACAATATATAAAGAACTCATAAAAATCAACAAGAAAAACACAACTCTATAGAAAAACAAACATAAGACAGTGTACAGATAAATCACAGAGAACAACACAAAGATAAACATAAATGGCCAACAAATGTTTTTAAAATTTTAAGTAACTTAAATATTAAATAAGGAAAATAGTTAAATAAATTATAGTACATTCACATTACAGAATACCATGAAACCATGATAAGGAATGAGATAACTTTTATTAAGTGAAAAAATCAATAACAATATAGGTATTGTCCAGCAATTTTCCATTGTTATTTTAAACAGCCCTGAAACAAACAGTAGAAATATACTGTTTGTACCAAGTAAAAGCAAACCGATCTTGATTATCAGGATAGACAGGAAATGAAAAGAAAGCACTGATCACACCAGTAACAGCTGACAGCTTACTTTAACAAAAGGGTCCTGTATAGAGGAGTTTCAACAAGATAATAATTCATTTGTCTCCTACATAAATGTCTTTCGAAGTTAGGTGGTCCAAAGGTAGTTAAGTAGTTTGCTCTACAAGGTCATCCTGGCACCTAGGCTCTTTCTACACTGTTGTCCTGCTCTTTTCAACATACGGCTTTCAGTGAAAGATCTAAGATAGCTGCTCTAGCTCCTGCCACCAGTTGCCTTTACAGAAGTGGGACGGAGATAAAAGGGAAAGGGAAAGCATGCACTTTTCCTTTTGAAGATATTAGCTGGCTGTTGTACACACACTTCTGCTCACAGTTCTGCTCAAAATTTAGTCACATGACACATCTCATTGAAAGAGAGGAAGGGAATTATGGCAACCACGTGCTCAGCTAACATTTCTATTTCTGTAGGAGTGGAGAAAGGATGTTGAAGGGAGAAAGGATGTTGAAGGGACGTTGAGTCATCTTTGCCACAAATAGCTTATGTTTTAAACATGGACTGGGATGTGTCCTTTAAAATAGAAGCAGTATAAAGGGTAGGATTGACTAGGAAGGGTGTCACATCATTTACAGTTCAGTAATCAAGAGTCATTCAAATTTCCTGCAGGCCATCTGAGTTAATTTATAAAGAAAATGGCAAGGCTCACCACAAATATAATTACTGCTGTAAGTTCTAGAATGCACCAAGCACACATGACCATAGGGGCTGTAGGCTTCCACTTACCCTTACTCCATGCTAAAGCACTGGACATAGGTTACAAATTAAACTGGTGGTCAGCGAAAGCTGCCCCCAATTATTGGTGATTGATATGGTTTGGCTCTGTATCCCCACCCAAATCTCACTGTAATCCCCATGTGTTGAGGGAAGGACCTGTAATCTCCACGTGTGGAGGGAGGGAGGTGACTGGATCATGGAGGTGGTTTCCTCCATGCTGTGCTTGTGATAGTGAGTACCCGGAGACCTGAGGGTTTTATAAGTGTTTGATGGTTCCTTCTTCAAATGCTAGCTCTGTCACCTACTGCCATGTAAAACGTTCCTGCTTCCCCTTTTCCCATGGTTGTAAGTTTCCTGAGGCCTCCCCAGTCATGCCGAACTGTGAGTCAAACCTCTTTTCTTTATGAATAACCCAGTCTTGGGTAATATCTCTATAGTGGTGTGAAAATAGGCTAATACAGTTATCTTCCCAAATAGTGCATATGGACACAGAGAAAGCAACAGGAAAATAGGATCTATATCAGTTATTTGAACCCTGCCAGATATTTTTATATGGGGTATTTGAGGCCACTACCTTTGAGAACTGAATCCTCTCTATCCCCTCATAAACTCTTGGCAGGATATGAGTTTTGTCATACTAAGCATGGCGACTCTTCTATGTGGTTAAGGGAATTCTTGGTCTCACAAGCTACCTTCTTTCTCATACTTAGCCTCTCTCCTTATTAGATGCCTCAGGGGCCTACACCACTTTTACTATAGGATTTAGTCATAATCAAAATGTCCAGCAAGGCAAAGTATTGATGACTGCATAGTGAGAGCAAACCAGTCACAAGTACTGTCAAAATTGTTCCTATAATCAAATAGGATATCTTTGGTTAGTCTTCCTAATCTCAGATTTCCCCCAGTCCCTAACCACCTATTTCCAATCAATTAATGAGTCCTAGCTTCTTTACCAAATGCCACCCAAATCCATTTCACATTCATTTCCCTTCAACTTCACCCTTGCCAAGCCACCACCATCTCTCCTCTGTACATTGCAACAGCTTCCTAACTGGTTTCCCTGTTTCCCCACTCTTGTCCCTTCTAATGTACTTACTTAATCTCCGTATAATGGATGTAAAACTTGCTTAAAATGTAATTCACCTCGTATCTCACCTCTGATGAAAGCCCTTCGAAGGCCTCCTCCTGCACTTAAAGATAAGTCTAAATTTCTGATTAGGCTCAAATGAGTGATGAATTTGGAAATTATGAAGACATTTCCCTTTAGGCTGTATAAGATTACCACCAGGAAAACATGCAGAATATATAATATTCCAGATAAAGGCTTTCTTATCCAGGGCTCAAAACCCAGAAACCTTAAAAAATGTAAGTATCTTACTTCATGAAAATTTAAAAGGTTCTATATAGTAAAAGACATCATAAATACAGTTGTTTATAAAAAGTGACAGAATGGGAAAAATTACAAAAAATAGTTATAATCAAGGATTATTATCCACAATATATAAAGAACTCATAAAAATCAATAAGAAAAAGGCAATTCCACAGAAAAACAAGCATAAACAGTGTACAGACAAATCACAGAGAACAAAACAAATATAAACATAAATGGCCAACAAACATGTTTTTAAAAAACTAGAAATAACTTAAATGCCCAATAAGGAAAACAGTTAAATAAATTATAGTGCATTCATACTACAGAATACCATAAAGCCATGACAAGGGATAAGGTGAATATTTATTAAGTGAAAAAATCAGTAACAATATAGGAATAATCATATCTATATGAACACATTGCTATATTTTACATATAAAATGTATAGGAAACAGCCTGAAAGAATGCACACCAAATTATTCTGTTTTCAGGAAAAGCAGTAGGATTGGTCAGGGCATGGAATCTAGGCTACGTGAAGTGAGATTTAAAATTTTTATTCTACATGCTTTTCTAGTGTTGGGAATTTTTGACAGTGAGCATACATGCACTTACTACTTGCATAATTCTGAAAACTATTTTAAAAACAACAGAAAATATAGGAAAGTCTATTGGTGTATATAGCATTAACAGTAATGAAAGTTTAACAGAAAAGATCTGAAGATCTCCCAAAGTCATATAGAAACAGATCTAGCTGACACACCGTGTACCTAGAAATGATTTTGGATCATGTGTAGCTTCACAGAGACCCCTATCCCACCAACCTCCAATCCTCCCACCATACACTGATCCCTTTCTATCTGCTTGGATCATTAGCTGTAAATTTAACTTAAAAACAAAGTATATTTAATCAGTGTACCCTGAGATCTAACATTCAGAGAGCTTCTTCAGGTGCAAATACATCCCATTCTTGGGCTTGAGGATAAAATGGTTGGAGAAAGTAGGAGGCCTGGTGGGGTCTGGAGTCACTCTAAAGTGGAGCAGAATCAAAGCAGTGGTCACCTTTAACTGAATCATGGCAAACTGCTGCCCGATGCAGTTCCTGAAGACAACAGGGAAAGAAAGTGATACATGAAAAAGTGATGTTTCTTCTGACTATATTAAAATACTAGCACAAGAAGTCTGAAGTACACGGTAAAGCGACATTTTTCCACCAAAGGCCATTGAAACTTTTGAACTTTAGACTTAAATTGTTTACTGTGAGAATGTGAGCTGGGAGGCTCCAACATGATGCCTTCCCTATAACAAGGTGGCAGTTGGAATTACTCATGAAATTATTTCTCTTGCTTTGAAGGTGGACTGCATTAAGCCTATGAGCAGTAGCTTACATTGTGGGACTGCTTTCAAGGCATAGCCAAAAAGGATGTGACAGAGAATAGGACTGTCCTTTGTAAAACTAACTGATCCTTTGGGGCTCAAATAGGCACCAAGATCTATGGTTCCCTGGAAGAATTTATAGAGCTGAGGAGCTGAAAGGAATAAACTACTCTCAAGTAAACATCTTTGGGTACTTTGAGCAACCTCAAATTGTTCTCACCTTGATCCAGCTGAGAATGGTAAGTAGGCATAGGGGTGTCTCCGATCAGAATTCTCCTGAGAGAACCTCAAGGGGTCAAAGACCTGAAATGAGAGGACAACCCCACCACCATCCCCAAAACAACATGAACACATTTCTTCACCTACTACCTAGCACGGATCAAGAGAAATATAACGTGAACTGCATGTGTAATTTAAAATGTTCTGGTGGCCACATTTTTAAAACATGAAATTAATCTTAATAGAGTTTATTTAACCAAAAATTTTCATTCCAACCTGTAATCAATATAAATAATTACTAAAAGGAAATGTTTCACATTTTTTTAGGGTACTACATCTTCAAAATCCAGCACATATTTTACACTTACAGCATAACTCAATTCCAACTGGCCACATTTCATGTGCTCAGTAGCCGTATGTGGCCCGTGGCTACACTGGGCAGTGCACCTTCATACCTGCAGACCTTACAGCCTCCCAGTTGATTTGTCTGATACCCAGGGAAACAAAATACTATGGCAAGTGGTATTATTTTCACTATGGAGATACATCCACTTACAAATGGATGTGCATCCACTTAGAAATCAAGCCTAAATGATTATGTGGCCAATTGTTACAGAGACATATACTCCAGCTTCCTATTACATGTAATAGATCTTAAACCTTAGTGGCTTTTGTGAAAGAAATCACTGATATGCGTCAAGAGTGTTTTAAGAACATAGAATAGTTTTACATTTCTTTTGGCTTTTACGTTTATTTTGTTTACTTTGTGTCATTTCCCTTAATTATATAGCCACTTTTGTGCTTAGCTACCAAAAAGTGACTTGCACAGCATTAGTTCTTGGAAGTATTTATGTACAAGAGAGAATCATACCTTTGGGTTTTTCCAGACAGCAGGGTTGTGGTGAAGACCCCAAATACTAAGAACCACGGTGATCCCTGAGAAAGGAGGGAAATAAAAGAGTTTGCAGGAGAAACAGCAAGTTGTGGGCTACTGTTATACTGCTCTTAAACAAGACTTTGGTTCTTCAAGGGAAGAGCTAGCTCCTGGCAATGCTCTGCCTGCTATAGCTGATGACACCAGTGAGGAACACCTAAGAAGATGCGGCTTGGGTTGGCACCTTAGCTTTCCACACGATTTACTTAATTCATGGTTCTATCTTAAGTAGCTGCTGGTGTCATATCGAAGTGATAAACCATGCTTATGTTTTCTGCTATGTTTGGAAATTACTTAAATATTTGTTTTTTGTTTTTGCTTAGAGTCAGGGTCTGGCTCTGTCACTCAGGCTGGAGAGCAATGGCGTGAGCATTGCTCACAGTAACCTTGACTTCTGAGCTCAAGTGATCCTCTTGCCTCAGCCCCCCAAGGCAGGAATACACACATGCAACACCATGCCTGGTGATTTTTTGTTTGTAAAGACAGGGTCTCCCTATGTTGCCCAGACTAATCTCAGACTCCCAACCTCAAGGAATCTTCCCACCTTGACCTCACAAAATATTGGGATTATATACGTCAGCCACTGTGCCTGGCCTAAATACCTATTAATGGACTATTAAGCTCCTCCTGGAGACAGTTTGGGTATTAAAGCACAGAACTGGCTGGGCGCAGTGGCTCACGCCTGTAATCCCACCACTTTGGGAGGCTGAGGAGGGCTGGTCTCAAGGTCAGGAGCTTGAGACCAGCCTGGCCAACATGGTGAAATCCCATCTCTAATAAAAATACAAAAATTATCCAGGCATGGTGGTATGCACCTATAATCCCAGCTACTTGGGAGGCTGAGGCAGGAGAATTGCCTAAACCTGGGAGGCAGAGGTAGAAGTGAGCAGAGATGACACCACTATCTTCCATTCTGGGCTATATAGCAAGAGTCCATCTCGAGAGGAAAAAAAAAAAAGAAAAAAAAAGCACAGAACTCTGATTCCATCATGCAGATCCAGTGACAAATTTCTACTGGTGCTGTTCACATATGGAAAGTAGAGAGAATTTTGGCAAATATCCATGTGGTTTGGGGAGAAACAGAGTACAAAACAAAGGAGAGAGAATTTGAGGGTTATTTGGTTTCCAGAAATAATTCTAGTTTCCAGAAATTCTGGGTCTGTCAGCAAAGTTACAGTAACAGGCTGTAGGTGTTTGCCACAAGCAATCCTGTTGGCTTGCTTCCTAAGACATGAATTAATAGAACATTGAATCAGATAAGTAAAAATATATCTCACATGACCCCTCTGCTTCCTATAAGCCCTGCTCAGAAACTTGTGTTGTTCCGAAGAGCTCTAGGCTCCAGACTCAGGGCCTCTGCACAAGTTCTAGCTCTGCTCACATCAGTTAACCTCATCTATACACTGGGGCTCCCTCTGGATTTCTGGCCACATCAAAAGTATTTAAATATGTTCAGCAAACTGTAAGTCATTGTATAAGCATCTATTAACACTGGAATCCAAGGGGAAAAATGAGATAATGGGTTTGAAGGCTCTATATGAACTATTAAACGTTGCACATTTATAAAGGTGATATGATGATGAGGTCAAAGATCTCCCTTGGTCTTTCAGATAAAGATACTGGTGCTATTTTCCATGAAATTTCAGCTGGGTTTCAAACTCAGTCAAACAAAGGTTATCTTAGAAATGATGTCCCACAATGGAAGAGACCCTGGATTGGATTCCAGAGACATGGATTCTGGGCTTAGCTTTGCTGCAACTGGCTATGTGCCTTTGGGAAAGTCATTGAAATTCACATCTGATCAAAGCATTATCCTCTGAGCTCCTCATAGGTGATTAAACCTAAGCCACTTGTTAGCATTATCTTTTGATTTCTCCAAGTGTTAAGAGACTCACTAATCTTTGTCACTGTGGTCTCCAGGATCCCACAGCCTCTAGGAACTGCTTAGGAAAAGAACGTAAAGACCTGCAGGCAATGTGCATCCATCTGGGAAAGTAAGTGGCTTGCTGAGATCTCTGAAAATGGATGGGACTGCAGGAATCAATCGGCATGTCTCCTTGATGCACATTGTGGTGTACGACATCCCATCCAGCTGGTCCCTGTGAGGATGAGGGAGGGAAGGAACTCAGATATCATATCCAGTTTAATTTTTTTCTGTTTTATGTTTGTTCCTGGTAATTATTACCCTCAGGTTAAAGCCAATTTGCCACTGGTCTATGTAACAGAATTTTAAAATGGGACTCTCTGCCTCAGGATGAGCTGAGGCCCCAGAGGCAGAGGAACCAAATAAATATATCATGTATCTTTATTATAAAGTGAGCTGCTAAACTACTAGTAAAACATTTGCTAAGGAGATTTCTGAAAACCAGTTTTGCAACTCTTAGTTCATCATATAAAGCAATAATGCAAAAAAATGGCAAAGGATTGAAGAGGAGACGCTTAAGAATTTTGAGAGAAAAAATTCTTTAAAGTGTTGTTGGAATGCCAGAGTGCCATGGAAAAGGAAGGGTGCTTCCCCCATCTTAAACAAGAGGCTTCAAGAGAATCACTTAGATGATCTGACTTGTGGTCCTTGGAGACTGGGGAGTACAGGACTAATGTGAAAGGCTGTAACTCAGAACAGACAGAAAGGCAGAGGACAGCAGCAGAGGCAAGGCAAGGATGTGCAACTGTGTCTTTGAACCAATTAACTGGCAAGAGGGAGAGCTCTGGGACCAACCTGAAAAAAGACTCTGCCTAAGGACAAAGATTCTCTTGTACCCTGAATCACCACTGGAAAGTTCTAGTGAGAGAGTCTCCAAGAAAGGGAGTTTCTCCTTGAGAGAAAGGGAAGCATGGAATATCCACCAAGCCCTTTGGTATGATCACAATATTACCAGCCCTTTAGTCCTTATCCCCTTTCCTCCTAAAACCATTCCTGGAAGGGCCAGAAACAGCAGCTACTGGGTATTGGGGAGCTGGTCAGTAAGAATAAGTCAACGATAAACCCCTTGCCCACTGCTGGCTTCTAGGCCCAAAGAAGTACCAAGCCGGGATGGAAAGAAAAGCTCAAGTGGATAAGCATTTGAAAGTTTCATTACCATACTGGGCCAGACAGTTTAATTACTGACATAAGACTGTTCTTGTGATTTAAATGAATGAGAACTTTATGAGACCCACTCAGGAATTTTCCCCAGAGATAAAGAACTTTCTCCACAAAGCAAGTTTAAAGTTTGTAAGTGGGAGAAGAATAAAGTTTTGTTTTTTTTTTAAATTTGCATCCTACCTAGTCAGATTGGTTCAATAAAATGACTGCATATAGTCTGTTTACCTTACTGTGTTTTTATATGTTTTTCTGATTACTTATTTTGAATGCAGGCTTTGGCCATTAGATAATGTGAATTCTAATTTTGAATTATTTCTTCCTCACTTGAGCTCAGGATAAATAAAAGTAATTCTGGCTGGGCGCAGTAGCTCACACCTGTAATCCCAGCACTTTGGGAGGCCTAGGTGGGTGGATCATCTGAGGTCAGGTGTTCAAGACCAGCCTGGCCAACACAGTGAAACCATGTCTCTACTAAAAATACAAAATTAGCCGGGCATGGTGGCGCATGCCTGTAATCCCAGCTACTCAGGAAGGCTGAGGCAGGAGAATTGCTTGAACCCGGGAGGCAGAGGTTGCAGTGAGCCGAGATCGTGCCACCGCACTCCAGCCTGGGCAACAAGAGCGAAACTTGGTCTCAAAAAAAAAGAGTAATTCTGCTTACCCTGGCACTTTGCATAATTAAAAAAACAATTTTGTCCATTTCAATCATGGAACAAAAGTTATCTTTCAAAATGTAGGAGAGATAGACATCTCCAGAGGGTGTTCACCATTACTAGACCCACCTTACAAAAAACACTAATATGAATTCTCCAAGTTCAAATGAAAGAATACTAATTAACAACATGAAAAATGAAAACAAAAATCTCACTGGTAAAGGTAAATACATAGTCAATTTAGAATACCCTAATAATGTAGTGGTGGTATGTTAATTACTTCTATCTCTAGTTTTATATAAAGTTAAAAGCCAAAACTATAAAAATAACTGTTGCTACAATAATTTGTTAAGGGATACAAAATAAGGGGACACATCTCCAAAACTAGGTAAATTATGACATCAAAGACCTAAAATGGAGGGCAGTTGGCAGAGTAAAAGTGTATAGGTTTTTTTAAGTGTGGAAAGTTAAGCTGTTATCAGTTTAAAATAGCCTTTTATAACTATGCTTCATGTAAGCCTCATAGTAACCACAAAGCAAAAACCTATAGTAGAGCAACCAAAGATAAAAAGTAAAAATCAAAGTACATCACTAGAGAAAAGCACCTAATCACAAAGGAAAAGAGTAAGAGAGGAAGAAAGGAACAAAAGACCTATAAAACAATAAGAAAACAATTAGCAAAATGTCAGTAGTAAGTCCTTGTCTGTCAATAATTACCTTGAATACAAATGAATTAAATTCTCTAATCAAAAGGGTGGCTGAATGAATGAATGAAAAAAAAAAAAAACAAGACCCAAGCATATGCCTCTACAGATTCTCATTTCATCTTTAAGAATACACATAGAGTGAATGTGAAGGGTTGGAAAAAATATTCCATGCAAATAGAAACCAAAAGAGAGCAAAGGTAGCTTAACTTTTATCAGAAAAATTAGGCTTTAAGACAAAAACTGTAAAAAGAGACAAGAAGACCATTATATAATGAGAAAGGGGTCAATCAATCAGGAGGATATGATAGTTGTAAATAAATATGTACCCAAAATAGGAATGCCTAAATATATAAAGCAAATATTAACCCTATTCAACAAACTGTGCTGGGATAATTGGCTAACCACATGTAGAAGCATGAAACTGGATTCTCATCTCTCACCTTATACAAAAATCAACTCAAGATGGATCAAAGACTTAAATCTAAGACCTTAAGTGTAAAAATTCTAGAAGATCAGAAAAACCCTTCTGGATATTGGCTTAGGCAAAGATTTCATGACCAAGAACCCAAAAGCAGATGGAAAACCAAGCTAAAACAAAACAAAACAAAACAACCCCAAACAACAAAAACAACAAAAAGATAAATAGTGGAACTTAATTAAACTAAAACGTTTCTGCACAGCAAAAGAAATAATCAGCAGAGTAAACAGACAACCCAAAGAGTAGGAGAAAATCTTCACAACCTATACATCCAACAAAGGTCTAATATCCGGAATCTACAGGGAACTCAAACAAATTAGCAAGAAAAAAAAATCCCATCAAAAAATGGACAAAGGACATGAATAGATAATTCTCAAAAGAAGATGTACAAATGGCCAACAAATAAATGAAAAAATGCTCAACGTCACTAATGATCAGGGAAATGCAAATCAAAACCACAGTGCAATACCACCTTACTCCTGCAAGAATGGCCATAACAAAAAAATCAAATAATAATAGATGTTGGTGTGGATATAGTGAACAGGGAACACTTCCACACTGCTGGTGGAAATGTAAACTAGTACAACCACTATGGAAAACAGTGTGGAGATTCCTTAAAGAACTAAAAGTAGAACTACCATTTGATCCATCAATCCCACTACTGGGTATCTACCCAGAGGAAAAGAAGTCATTATATGAAAAAGACACTTGCACCTGCATGTTTGTAGCAGCACAATTCACAAGTGTAAAAATATGGAACCAACCCAAATACCCATCAATCAATAGTGGATAAAGAAATTGTAGGATGTATATACAATGGAATACTGTTCAGCCATGAAAAGGAACAAAATAAAGGTATTTGCAGCAACCTGGATGGAAATGGAAACCAATATTCTAAGTGAAGTAACTTAGGAATGGAGAACCAAACATTAGATGTTCTCACTCCTAAGTGGGAGCTAAGCTATGAGGATGCAAAGGCATAAGAATGATACAATGGACTTTGGGGACTTGGGGGAAATGGTGGGAGGGAGGTGAGGGATACAAGACTGACTACAAATTGGGTACAGTGTATACTGCTTGGGTGACGGGTACACCAAAATCTCATAAATCACCACTAAAGAACTTACTCATTACCAAACACCACTTGTTACCCCAAAATCTAGGGAAATAAAACAATTAAATTAAGACAAAAACACTGGTGAAAGAAATTGAAGAAAACACAAATTGAAAAATCCTGTGTTCAAGAATTGGAAGCATTAATACTGTTAAAATATCCACACTACCCAAAGATTCAGTGCAATCTCCATCAAAATTCCAATGGCATTATTTACAGTAATTGAAAAAAACCCCTAAAATTTGATGGAATCATAAAAACTCAAATAGCCAAAGCAATCTTGAGCAAAAAGAGCAAAGCTGGGCCGGGCGCGGTGGCTCAAGCCTGTAATCCCAGCACTTTGGGAGGCCGAGACGGGCGGATCACGAGGTCAGGAGATCGAGACCATCCTGACTAACATGGTGAAACCCCGTCTCTACTAAAAAATACAAAAAAATTAGCCGGGCGAGGGGGTGGGCGCCTGTAGTCCCAGCTACTCGGGAGGCTGAGGCAGGAGAATGGCGTAAACCCAGGAGGCGGAGCTTGCAGTGAGCTGAGATCCGGCCACAGCGCTCCAGCCTGGGCGACAGAGCGAGACTCCGTCTCAAAAAAAAAAAAAAAAAAAAAAAAAAAAAGAGCAAAGCTGGAGGCATCACACTACCTGATCTGAAATTGACTACAGAGCTCTAGTCACCAAAACAGCATAGTGCTTCTAAAAAAAGAGACATATAAACTAATAAAACAGGATGAAGAGCCCAGAAATACACCCACACATTTACTGTCAACTGATCTACAAAGGTGCCAAGAACATACAGTGGTGAAAGGACAGTATCTTCAATAAATGCTGTTGAGAAAACTGGACATGCACTAGTAGAAGAATAAAAGTGGACCTTCATCTCACTCCATATACAAAAATCAACTCAAAATGGATTAAAGATTTAAACAAATGACTTGAAACTATAAAACGACTAGAAAAAAAACATAGGGAAAGCTTCTTGATATTATTCTTGGCAATGATTTTTTGGATACCACTCTGGAAGTATAGTCAACAGAAAAAAAAATAGATAATAGTTTTGCAGCAAACTAAAAAGCTTCTGCACAACAAAGGAAACAATCAACATAGTGAGGAGACAATTTAAAGGATGGGAGAACATGTTTGCAAATGATATATCTGATAAGGGGTTAATATTCAAAATATATGAGGAACTCACACAATTCAATAGCAAGAAAACAAATAACTGGATTTAAAAATCAGAAAAACCTAAAATAACATTTCTAAAAAGAAGACATATGAGTGGCCAGCGGGTATACAAAAGAATGCTCAACATCGCTAATCATCAGGGAAATGTAAATTAAAACCATAATGAGACATTACTTCATGCTCATTACAATGGTTATTACCAAAAAGACAAATGTTGGTGAGGATGTGGAGAAAAAAGAACCCTTATACACCGTTGGTGGTAATGTAAATTAGTACAGCCATGTGGAAAATGGTATGGAGTTTCCTCAAAAAATTAAAAATAGAACTACCATATGATGCAGCAATTCCACTTCTGTATATACAACCAAACAAAACGAAATCAGTGTGTTGAAGAGACATCTACATTCCCATGTTCATTGCAGCATTATTCACAATAGCCCAGATACAGAATCAACTTAAGTGTCCATCATTGGATAAATGAATAAAGAAAATGTGGTATATACATAAACAACGGAATATTCGTTAGCCATAGAAAAGATGGTATCTTGTCATTTATGACAACAGAGATGAAGTTGGAGGACATTATGCTAAGTGAAATAAGCCAGGCACAGAAAGACAAATTCCACATGATCTCACATGTGGAAATCTAAAACATGGAACTCACAGAAGCAGAGAGTAGAACAGTGGTTACCAGGGGCTGTGGGAGAATGGGGGATTACAGGGATGTTAGTCAAAGGATACAAAATTTCAGTCAGACAGGAGGAATAAGTTTAGGAGATGCATGGTATAATATGTGACTGGAGTTAATAAAAATTTGTATACTTGAAAATTGCTAAGAGGGTAGATTTTAAATGTCCTCATCACAAAAAATAAGTATGAGTTAATGAACACGTCCATTGATAGATTTAGTCATTTCACAATGTGTACATATATCAAAATATCATGTGGTATATCATATATATATACATACATATATATAACATGTATATGCACAATTTTGTCAGTTAAAAAAATTAAAAATGATTACTTAACATTGTATTTTGTGCTATATAGATTAAACCTTTAGTTTATGGTAGGAAAGGGCTTCTATTTCCTTATAAAATGAGATCTCTAATATACTTTTATAATGTCAAATTTGGTTTTACAAATGTTCCAATTGAGTTGACTTTTGAATATGAAATATGGTGTTTTTAATCTGGTCATGCTGCTGAGTTGTCCTTACCATTTCCATCTTCCTGTCCCTTTGACTAGATTATGTCAGGAACATGTTTTATCTTTGCAAACAGCATAAGCTGGGCTTTATTAACAGCAAGATATACTTAAAGTCTAGCAAAATAGAGATGACAGTTTCCACCTGGTAACTCCTACTTACCCTGTAATAGTCAGCTTAAGTGTCGTATACCCAAGGAAATCTCCCTGAGCTCCCATGCCAGGGTAGGTACCTGTCTTCTGTGTCTTTGTGCTAGCCAGCACATATCTCTATCATTGCCCTCATCATGCTACACTGCAATCTGGAGGTCTGTCTCCTGTCTCCTGTATTAGACCATGAGCTCATCGAAGACAGGGCCCACAATAAATCATAGTCATAAAAAAAGTCTCAGTATTTAAAATGTCCTCAGTCCATATTTGCTAAACTCGGCTATAGTATATATCATTTAATATTATGTTTGAAGTCTAAAATCAATCCTAAGGAATAAAATTGGTGACAAGCGGATGGGAGAGGTCGAGAATGAGCCTTAGATAATGTAGCTAATCATTCAGCTCTCTCAGAAGAGGAACTCCATTTGAACCCTACTGTTTAAGTTCTAAGTGTCAGCACAGGGATCAAGTCCTCATTTCCAATGCATCCCAGCCAAGGTGAAATAAAGAAATAAGACATTTCACACACCATTGATTAGAAAAACGATGACAGAGAATTTATGAATAAACTTTTTTTCCCCCCCAAAAGACAAGAGAATAATTGGGAGCTCTCTTTAGAAAGAACAGAAAAGTAGCCTACTTCTTCTGTTTCACCTATACATATCCTGAGGCACTAGGGTCACTAAGGTACCAGGGCAAAAAATAAAGCAAAATCTCAGGGGGAAAACTAGGATGAAAAATTTAGGAGTGCAGATCTTACCAGGTTATAGAACACCCATCCCCCAGGATGCCCCTGACCTCCTCCCGGCATCTCTCTTGATGCTCAGGGTTCAGAGCCAGGCAGTAAAGGATCCAGGAGATGCTTGCTGCCAAGGAGTCATGTCCTCCGAACAAGAACATGCCCACTTCAGAGTGTACATCAGTATCTGAGAAGCTGCTACCATTTTCATCCTGGAAGGTACAATACAAATATTTTAAATAAAATGCCAATTTATAAATGTTTGGATATACGACCACAATCATGATTTTAGGGGGAAAAATCAGTTGTAAATAGGGGTTTAAATTTTAATTCAGTTCGACAAATACGTGGTATAAACCATATTCTGCCCAAAGAATAAAGGAGAACCAAGGTTAGATAAGAAAAGCAGGCCTCACAAAGAGAGCCCTCAATCAGTAGGCCCTAGAAATTCTCTTCAACTCCCAGATTCCCCAGGACCTTATCATCACAATTTTGTATGTTCATCCATGTGACCATTTTTCATGATCCCCTAAAATCCATGTATCCATGACAATCCCCAAAACTTGTCAAATCCTTCGTTTAGTCTTTACTAATCCTCCTCTAGTGACGGAGTTGCAGAATTCTCTCTTTGTCTCAAATTGCATGAAGCCACTCATCAATTCAAAGTATGGTTAAATTTAGTCAATCGGTTTTATTCTTGTCTCCCCATCCCATTCTCACTTACCCACCTATTTACATAATTAACTGGCCACTTGAGCAGGCTTAGAAATTTAGAAGATTCACCTTGGCAGAAAGGACAATATCCAGAAAATCCTGGTACTTCCTCTTCTGAGTGTTATCTTGCTTTACCCCAGCCTGGAGGGATTTTTTTCTTTCCTGGATTATCGCATCTGGGTAGAAAAACAGTTTCCAATTACCAAAGTGACAGCAAAGTCAAATAAATCATAAAGCAAGCCATGGTTAATGAATAGCTCCAAATCTTGCCTGATTTCCAGATGTTTAAATAGATCTCATTTTCACAGATGGTTTATTTTCCCATCAAAGGGACTTTCGATCAAAGCTCCAAAGATAAACAACACAGATCCAAAACATAGTTTCTATCAGTATGTGGGCAATAAAATTAAGATGATTTCAAGTTTAGATGCAAGTGACCAATCATTCTTTTCTTCCTCAGTCTAATATTTTATCTTCATGGAAAAGTTATTAAATAAAATGGAATGAAATAGAAGGCAGGAAATGAAATGCCAATATATTTATAATTGAAGGAGTTGAAAGAAAAAACAAAACAAAAATATGGAACAGAGGTAATATTTACTATTTAAAAAATTTCTGATTTTATTTTAGATATAGGGGTACATGTACAGGTTTGTTACATGGGTAATATGAGAACCTTCTGTACTTTCTGCTGAACTTTTTTGTAAACCTAAAACTTTTCTAAAAATAAGGTCTATTAATGTTGAAAAAACCCACAAAATCTCCTTAATTAAAACAGTGTGATTCTAGTACATTGGTAGATACATCAATGGAATACAAGAGAACATCCAAATATACTCTCATCCAAAATAGATACAAGTACATGTATCTGTTTAGAATGTGATAAAGATGGTTATCTCAAATCACTTGAAAAGATAAACTTTTAAATAATGGTGATGGGAAAACCAGATAAACATTTGGAAAAATTAGATTAATACCTCATACCATATATAGGAATAAATTCTAAATGGAGTTTAGATCTCTGATTTAAATATGAAAAGAATGAAATTATACAAGTACCATAAGAAAATATAAATAGTTTTCTCTACAACCTGGGTATAGGGCAGTGGTTCTCAACTGGGGGCAATTTTGGCCCTGGGAACATTTAATAATGTCTGGAGTTATTTACGGTTGCCACAACTATCAGAGCTCTACTACATCAAGTGGGTAGATGTCAGGGATGTAGCTAAACATCCTATAATGCACATGTCTTGACAACAAGGACTTATCTAATCCAAGAGGCCATTAGTGCTGAGGGTTGAGAAACCCTGGAATAGAGAATGGCTTTTTGTGATTACTGAAAATCCAGATGCAATAAAATAAAATATTGATAAATTTGACTAAATAAAAATAAACAATTTTCAAAAATTAGCCAGGTGTGGTGGCGGGTGCCTGTAATCCCAGCTACTCAGAAGGCTGAGGTAGGAGAATTGCTTGAACCCAGGAGGTGGAGGTTGCAGTGAGCTGAGATCGCACCACTGCACTCCAGCCTGGGTGACAGAGAGAGACTCCATCTCAAAAAAAAAAAAATATTGAAAAGGTTTTAAGTTTTGAATAAATTTAACATTTAATATTTTCCCGAATACTTTGCATTTTACTTTTTCATAATTGTATAATATTTTAAAAGTAAAGTTTTTTTTTTACAAAGTTCTGTATAGCTTCCCCCAGATTCATTCCTCTTTACTCCAATGAAGCACATAAACATTAACATTTTCTGTGTGCACCATGACGCAGAAAGACTTGGGAACGGTTGCTATTTATAATGCCCATTTATGCTTTAAATTGTCAATGACCTGCTTCTCTGAATGTCCTCTTTATAATATCTATGTGCATGTATGCATATATGTATGTGTAAATGTGCATATGTTGGTGTGTCTTGCAAAATTCCTGGAAGCAAAGACATTTGACGTAATTATACTTTATATTTAACATCTATTCAGTGCCAGGCACTGTCCTAAATGCTTTATATATATTAACCCACTCATTGTAACAAACCTGTGAGATCGGTTGCTTTTTAATCTCCCTTTTCTAGATGACACTGAAAGAAAGCAGTAAGTAACTTACTAGTAACTGCTAGTAAGTGGTGGAGCTGATGAAGGATTAATTCACTGTTTGATAAGTATTTTCCACTATGGCATTCATGACAAGTAATGTTGAATTGCTTAAAAAGCTTAATCTATTTCAACTTTTTTGTTTATGCTTGCTAAAACTGTTTTTGAATCAAGACTCTTTCAGGTCCATGTCCATGTTTACGCTGTTCCTCTCTCCATTCCTACGTTGCATGGTTTTAGCCTGTCATTACTATTACTGCAATCGCTGTGCAAAAAGCCATATTCCATGTATGTTTTCAACTCTTAAGTGCCTACCTATATTTGTATTAATAATAATTATCCACAGTAAAAATAGTATATATATATGAAAATTCTGATAAGACTTACTGCTATGGTTGAAGCAAAGCCTTATAAAGGACTCAAGTCAAATTTCTTTGGAGCAGTGTCTACATAAAAGCTCCATTAATAACAAAGATTCTTTCTCTCATTATATTAAGGTTTTTTTTTTTTTTTTGAGATGGAGTCTCGCTCTGTCGCCCAGGCTGGACTGCAGTGGCCGGATCTCAGCTCACTGCAAGCTCCGCCTCCCGGGTTTTTTACGCCATTCTCTTGCCTCAGCCTCCCAAGTAGCTGGGACTATAGGCGCCCGCCACCTCGCCCGGCTAGTTTTTTGTATTTTTTAGTAGAGATGGGGTTTCACCATGTTAGCCAGGATGGTCTCGATCTCCTGACCTTGTGATCCACCCGTCTCGGCCTCCCAAAGTGCTGGGATTACAGGCTTGAGCCACCGCACCCGGCCTATATTAAGGTTTATCCCTCTAGACAGACACAGTACAATCATGACAGCATATGGATGTGGGCAACCCAAACCCAGCAAATACCTGTGTACTGATTCAACACTCGGCTTAACTTCTGGAAGCGGTAGCCCTGAGGGCTGAGTTTGAAAATTATGTCACTGTGATACAAGAAACTGTACAAGCGGTGAAATATGATTTTGCCGAGTTCAAATATGGCTTTTACATAAGGATCATGGGTGCTAGAAGAGAAAGTTGGGATAATGCATTAATAAACAACTTAAAAAATGTGTAGAAATATCTTTTTTGCTCTCCCACCACTGACCTGTTTGTCTGGCAGTTGGTCTCCTTGCTGAAAGCGCATTTCATGATTATATCCAGAGACATCAAGTTGATGTGCTCATAGACCTCCACGCTTGTGTCCTGAGTGCTGCAAATCTTCTCCCACTTATCCTGGCACAGGAGGTCAAGGTCAGCATCATCACCACCACCATGACCAAACTGCCTGCATTTGAAGGCTCCTGCCTGGCCCTGCTTTTATGATTTAAGGGAGACAAACCTGACCCAGCAGGAACCAAAGGTCACATGAGTAAATAAGCTATGTGCTTACTTGGGACACGAGGAAGGGAAAAATACACCCAGCGGAGTGAGAAGGAGCATGGAGAAACCTGCATATATGGTAAATGGCTGAGTTAAAGATCTGTGGCTTTTCAATTATTACCATAACTCTGCTTTCAAACAGACCAGAGTTCCATTAAAACAATCATTGACACAAGACCCATAATTCCAAGGGGTTTACCCCAGGGCTTCCTCCATCTTCAATTCCAAACTTGCTAGATGCCCTGCCACTGCTCTCAACCACCATAGCCACATTTAAAATAAACTCAGAACATTTTCAAAAACATTTTGGATTCAAAAGTGGGAAATGGAGCAAGTGTGGAGAGGAGCTGCTACACGGAGCTGCCCCCAGCGAAGCCTGACCTGGCTTAACTTCCCCACAAAGAGACCTACTCATACTGCTTGAAATGTTTTGCCTGACATTTTAAAACTGTCACAAAGTCCCTGGTTGAAAATGTATTTGCATAACAAGCATACTTTTTGTAAAAATTCAAATAAATGGATATTTTAAAAGTTCAGGTTGACCGATAGGTCTTAAGCACCTAGCCCCTAGCTTAAGACCTATCGGTCAACCTGAACTTTTAAAATTTCAGAGACGTGGCAACCACAAAGGTAAAGAGAATTTTAAAAACTTTTCCCTAAGAAAAAAACTGTCTAGTCAAACAGCTTTTATCTCAACTATGTAAGTTTTACTGAGAGCAAATGGTGAATTTAGAAGAAATGAGAACAGGAGGGAGGCTTCCAAGCTTGAGAAACTCTGGAATGATTCAGCAGAGGAAGGAAGTGTGAGAAAAATCCCACAGAAATATGTGGCTGAGAAATGAGGAGGGGAGGAAGCGCTCCAAGAAATAGAGAGAAAACTCCAATGCAGCTCCAGTGCAATCACTGGAGGATCTGAAATTGTGCTGCAGCTGAACAGCGCTAGAATCAGAAAAGGATGCTCTCCTCTCTCATTAGCTTGCGCCGCACAGTCTCTGGGTCTCTGCGTTGAGAACTCACACTGATGTTTCTACCACAATCCTGGCTGACTTGGGGTTCAAACTGCTTCTGTGAGTTTGGCTGAGAACCCAATCATTGAGCTGGTAACAGTAGTTTGTATGGGAACAGGGATGGGTTTGCACATGAAGTGAGAGGAAAACTTTGCCTTTGTTTGCAGTATTTGAAGTATCTATGATGAAAGTGTATTAGTGAATTACTTGTCTGATTTCAAAATAAATATGATTTAAAAATCAAAGCCATTGTACAAATAGAGTTTTGGAGTAGAACTCATTTGTAAATCTGAGACCACTCACAGGAATGTTTCCCTACAATGTTCTTCTGCCCCTTTGAAAAGTGTAGGTCAGGGCCTAGTGATCCTCCACCAATTACAAGAGGAAATTCACATCTGCAACTTTAATACAGACATTCTCTTTTGCTTGGTCCTTTATAGCCACTGCAAGTCTATGCCAATCTCCAAACCTTTGTTCATGCTCCCTCACTCTGCCTTGAATATTCTCATCCATATTACCTACATATTCAAGTCCAACTTATATTTCATGGCAAATTTGAGTTTCCTCTGAATCTGAAGCTGTTATAGCTGCTCCTGCCATCCTTACCTGTCACCTTGTGGAGGTTAACACAATTCCATCTTGGAAGCTAATCTGCCTTCTTGACTTCCAATTAACTTTAGTTCCAGGAATGCTCTGAGATTTCCAGTTTATCTATTGTTCCTTGTGTAAGAGCATGTACTTACAATAAATTTTGCCCTTAGGGCAAGTTCTTACTATTAATAATTTCCTCTAAAGCATGTGTGCCCCTCCCCACGGTCTATAATTCCTGGGTCTGGAGGGTAATGGCACAGGGATCCAACATCTTGTGTCACCACTGTGTGAAACAGCTATGGTTTCTGTTTGAAAGCCTCTATTGAATGTTTCTTTTTAATAATCTGTCAGTCTTTTTCTTCAGCCTCTCAGTTTCCTCAGACTTTGGGGTAAGTTTGTACAGACCTGCCATCCATGAAACGCATCTATAGCACTTACTATCTAACCGTCACCATTTGGTACCTGGTTTGCTGCCATAAAATCTCAAAATATATTTAAGACAGAGGACCAGATCTTCTTTTTATTAATATTATCACCCAAAGAACATAACAAATTTTTAGACACCTATTGTTCAATGAGTACTTGTATATTTGTTAAATTTTTAGAAACTGAATTTTAATTTTCATGGCCCACGAAACATTAACCTAATACTGTCCATTGCTGGGAGCATTTTGCAATGCACCAGAGCACTTTTCCCCTTCACTTACCAGCATCGTTTTCACAGAATGAGCCATCACCTCGATGTATGCTTTCAGGATGTTAAAATGGAATCCAGGAGTTAGCAGGCGACGATGCTGGAACCACTTGGGTCCATCTAGAGCCAGCAGTCCTTTCCCTTGAGAAATAAAAGGCGGAAAACCTTATGCCATTTAATCAGATGAGATGAAGGAGAGAATGAGGAACATAAGCAGCATGGAGTAACCATGACCTACAGGCAGTCATGAAATAGTGGAATATCAAAGTAGCACTTGTATTAATATACAATGCAATTTAATAGATGAAGGTGAATTTAGAAGCTTATTTCTGGGATGGATGTATTTAATACTGTGAGAAAGAGTTTCAAAGTCTAATAAATTTCAAAGCCTTATAAGATGAGCGTGCTAATCCTGAAATCACCAGTTGCTACCTATGTAGTAACTGAATAAGTGACTTAAACTTCGTGAGGTTTAGTTTTCTCAACAACGAACTATGATACTAAATACCTTTTTCCCTGTGTTGCTGTGGAGGTTAACTCAAAGTGAATACCTAAGGTAGCCAACCTTCTCCCTAGCTCACACCAGTAACACAGCAAGTAAATTCCTTTCCTTTCCACTCCAAACCAATCCATAAACTATACGATGAACATAAATTCACAAGGAAAAAGACAAGAGCGTCCACTCTGTCTTCTGATATTCCCTCCTTGAGCGCAGCTCTGGGAATGATACTATGTGAAAATACTTATTAAGGCTAATGCTTCACAATCTTCTACTGCCAGACTGGTCATTAGGATTTGACTTTAAAAGGACTTTAAAGTTTATTAATACATAATTGAGTATGTAATTGTAAGCACATTGAGTGCTTACAACATGCCAGGCTCATGATGCCTGATCTGTCACTCATACAATGGTGGCCATTACACTTAGTGCTAAAAATATGTATTTCTTTTTTTTTTTTTTTTTTGAGACGGAGTCTCGCTCTGTCGCCCAGGCTGGAGTGCAGTGGCCGGATCTCAGCTCACTGCAAGCTCCGCCCCCCGGGTTTACGCCATTCTCCTGCCTCAGCCTCCCGAGTAGCTGGGACTACAGGCGCCCGCCACCTCGCCCGGCTAATTTTTTGTATTTTTTAGTAGAGACGGGGTTTCACCGGGTTAGCCAGGATGGTCTCGATCTCCTGACCTCGTGATCCGCCCGTCTCGGCCTCCCAAAGTGCTGGGATTACAGGCTTGAGCCACTGCGCCCGGCCTAAAAATATGTATTTCATTTAATCCTCATAACAGCCCAGCAAAGTGACTCTCAACCTTATTATCAAAGATGAGGAAACTGAGATAGGGAGAGATTAAATGGCTTCCCCAAGATCGTATTTAACTAGTCAGTGCAGGAGGGGGCAAGATTCAAATCTAAGTGGTTCCTAATACAAGCCTATATTCTTTTCTTTAATTCGTGTCTTGTTTAACATAAATACCAATTATATAATTAAATAGCTTAATTTATCGGCTGACAGAATATTGCCAAACTCTAGAGCAAAATTTCACTGATTTACACGTGGAAATAAAGGAACTCCAAAAAGAAAGGAAAACATCCAAGAAAACAAGAGAGAAGGATAAAGAAAACAAGAATGGGGTGGTGAGACTGCAGTTTGTGTAGATTTTTTTTGGTGGGGGTTGTGGACACAGTTTTGCTCTGTCACCTAGTCTGGAGTGCAGTGGCATGATCTCAGTTCACTGCAACCTCCACCTCCTGAGTTCAAGCGACTCTCATGCCTCAGCTTCCTGAGTTGTGGGACTACAGGCATGTGCTACTGTGCCTGGCTATTTTTGTATTTTTAGTAGAGATGGGATTTCACCATGTTGGCCTAGCTGGTCTCGAAATCCTGACCTCAAGTGATCCTCCCACCTCGGCCTCCCAAAGTGCTGGGGTTACAGGCATGAGTCACTATGCCCGGCCGAGGCTGCAGTTTTAAAGGGAGAGCGGACAGATTCAGATACTTGGTGCCTTGAGAAGAAGACTTTGTGGGAGAGAAATGGATGAAGAAGTTTTCTGGGAAGTGGTGTTGTGTTGACCTTAGAGCTCTCCTTCAATCTTTCCCCTAGATAACAGTATAGCTCTACCTGACACTCTTCATGCTTTTGAATTCAGATTTCAGTTCCTTTGGCATGCTCTACTATGGAAAGGGGACTCTGAATGAGAGTGGGCTATACCTCTCATTTGCACATACATACCAATAAGTGGAGGTAAGAATTTCTGCAGGTACTGGGACTTGGGATCTGCAGAGTCAAGCAGAGGAAACAAAACACATCATTAGAGGGAGCTTTCATTATTAGTTCAAGTTGGTGACGGTTTTCTGGTTTTCTGTGTTTCCCTGCACCAACCACAAACAGTGAGCAAAAGAGAGCCCAGGGCTTACTTCCTGCTGCCTTTGGCAGCCTAGGGAAAGACCTGTGTTAGTCCTGGCTCAGTTTTAAAGAACAGGGCTATGAGGCAGGCAAGTACAGAAACCCTGATTCTTCCCTCGTTTACACTTCCTCCAACAGAAAGAGAGTTTGCCTGAGGGTTGCAAAGTTTCCATAACCATAGTTGGGACAACATATATCCTTTACAGAAGGCAAATTAAGGATCAGAGCAGAGGACAGCAGACACCAGGTACTGAGATGCCAATGCCTCTTGGTGTGTTTGTGAACCCCAAAGTGGAGGTGTTCTACTGTTCTTGTCCTTAACAGGTGAACATGAGACAAATCAGAGCAGGGGGACTGGAAACATGGAGATAGTCAGGACAATGCTCTTCTTTTACTAGGTTTTATTAGGAGTGGTGGATACGATGCATAGGAAAGATTGGAAGATAAAAACCTTCATTTTACAAAGTTGACAGGGCAAAAACTGGACATTTTAGTATTACGCTATGAAATAATCCACAATGAAAGCCTTAAAAAAGGATTGGGTGGGGGAGGTAGATGGCTCATACCTGAAAAGGGGACATAGTTCAGAAATATGTGGAGAGGAAAGCTAAAATTTGGATCATAATCAAAAGGTTTGATGGGTAAATTAAGGATCTAACATTCAGGCTTACATACTGAACCACCAGAGGTAGAGTTACTGCTGATTTCCCACCCTCTTGAGACTTATGCTGGAAACCAGCGGTAGGAATGGGAAGTGTTGCTGACAGTGAAGTCATAAAATCCACAGAGGCTGCCGGGCACGGTGGCTCATGCCTGTAATCCCAGCACTTTGGGACGCCGAGGCAGGCGGATCACAAGGTCAGGAGATTGAGACCATCCTGGCTAACATGGTGAAACCCCGTTTCTACTAAAAATACAAAAAATTGGCTAGGCATGGTGGCAGGCGCCTGTAGTCCCAGCTACTGGGGAGGCTGAGGCAGGAGAATGGTGTGAACCCGGGAGGCGGAGCTTGCAGTGAGCCGAGATCGTGCCACTGAACTCCAGCCTGGGCGACAGAGTGAGACTCCATCTCAAAACAAAACAAAACAAACCCAGAGAAGGCAAGGGAAGCCTTGCCTGGCAAGTCTGGTAATGCCAGCTGGGTTTTAAGTTACACTGACCTCAACATGTCCATGCAGTCCTGAATAAGACAAGGGACTGGGGAGGACATGGGAATCCCCTTCAGTATTGGTAGGAAACCTGTCACCTCCCCATACTTGCTCCTGGATCTCTTAAAGACCTCAAACCAATCTGCTTTGGAATCTTGCCTATGGGTTTGATGCATTTCACTTCTAGGAGGAATAGGTCCCAGAGATTTCCCCCTCTTCTTACCTGTTCTGCTCAGAAATGTCTTTGCATAGTCTGGGTCATAGATATAGAAAAATGCCTGAAAGGGCCCAATCCAGAAAGGGAAGGCACGAGGGTATTTTTCAATAATTTCCTCAAGCTTCTCCATGTTATCATCCTGAATAAACTGCAGTGAAAAAAGTAAAAGTAATTAGACAGCCAGCCAGGCTGGACTTGTCCCCTCTTACAGATACAAGCTGAATTCAAGTGACAAGGTCACACAAGCAGAGGAGCCTGAGACTTTTCTGGAAGTGACATAACATGCTTTCTTTGGAACTTCTAAACTTGGGGGATAATTCTCTAAACAAAGTTAGTGTATTTATCTTCTCAATATTAATATAACCTGTACCCCCAGACCAAGTCACTGTTGAATGACATTTACTGTGAACTCTTGTCCCAGTAGAGGGTGAGCCAAGTCACACTCTCTGCCTCACTTGCCAACATCACACACTCAGACTGGAGTGGGATCTGGAAGCTAAAAGACGTATTTCCTAAGTGGGAAACTAACAGTTACTAAATGAGGCATGACCCTACATCCAGCTCACCATTTCTTCTCCCTGTTCCTCCCTCTAATTATGCACCATTGATTGTTTCTCATGACTTAGTAGTAAATGCTTCTCTCTAAAAAATTGCCAACTCTATCTACAAAGAAAATCCAAATTATCCTCCCAACAACAGAAGGTCCATTTACACAGATGTGTGAAGCTTAAAGCCAACTCAAATACAAAACTTTCAGCTTCCAACATTTACAAATGAGAGTGCAAATACTGCCACTGGAGAAGGACTTTTTGCTTTTAGAAGCAGATGAGTAATGGGTCACTTAAATTGTTTCTCTAAATCACTGAAAACAAGATTCATTTACATTTGCTTCTTGTGTAAAGTGGAGGGCACCTGCACGTGTGTGTTTTGGTGTGCCCATCTATACACTTGAGCATGATGATGGGAGTCCCCAGCTGCAAAGTAATCTGAAGGCTGCCAGATTTTTCCTCATGTGACCAATCACACGGTATCTGCTGCAGGATTGTTTGTTCTCATCCTCAGGAGAGGTGGACAACTCTGGCTCCCATTTTTCTCTGTTATCATTTAGCAATTTTAACCCATAAAGTGCTCTCTGGATAGTTCAAGGCCACTGAAAGGTTGAGACTCTTGAAATCTAGTTTCTAAAATACTGCACTCTTTTTTGCTAATGTTGCCATAATCAAGCCAGTGATAAGCGCCCACCATCCAGAGTAGTGGTTTTCAACAATGTGAATATTTTTTCATTTATTCATTCACAAACAATAAACACGCAAGTATTTACTGAGTGTCTATCACATGTACCAGGTGGTAGAGGTACAGAGAAATCTAAGAAAGACAAGGCCTTTGCCCTCATGGAAATTATAAACTAATATGACAATTGTTTGTTTAGGTAAAAAACTTTCATAAATACCCCAGCCACATGGAAGTATTTCATTATACTTTTTAAACTCCTGACTAGACAAAAAGGACAGAAAACTATTGTGAATCCTGTACTATATTTAATTTATATTTTTTCATCCCCAGAGAAGCATCTAAATATACCTGAAAATGGGTACTACATATATTTAGTAAACATTGTTCAGAAATGTTCAGAAAATGCACAGTGCCCCCAAATAGCAACAGCTAACATTTATCAAGCACTGCTATGAACTAGGTGCTGCTAAATGTTTTCCATGTTTTATGTTATTTAATATTTACATCAAGAATCCTATGAAGTAGATATAATTACAATCCCTATTTTACAGATGAGGAAATTGAGCCCTACAGACTAGGTTAAATGATCTGTCCAAGTGTGTACAGCTGGCAACCAGTAATGAGGATTCAAACTCCAGTTTAACTCTGGAGCCCAAGTGCTTTATACTACTTAGCTACAAAGATGCTCTCTGCAGTACATCCAAGTACACACACAGACACACACACATACAAACACACACACTTGCATATATACATCGTAGGTCCCATAGGTTGGCTAAGATTCAGTGACCTACTGAATAAATGTCAAACCTTACCTGGAATACTCTATATAGTAAATTGATCTTTGAATAAATAAATTTTCTCAGCACTAATATGTTTATTCATTCAACAAAGGATTTACTGAGCACCTATTATGCACCAGGAACTGTACCTTGCACTAGGTTTATAGTGGCAAACAAAGACCCTCCCTCTCACAGATTTTATACTGTAGTTAGTGGTGCATAATAAACGAACAAGCAAAAGAGTACACAGTATAGTGTCAGAGACTGATAAGGGCCAAGATAATAACAACAGGGTTGGAGATAGAGAGTACTAGAGGTCCTATTTTAGTCTGAATGGTCAGGGCAAGCGTCTTTTAGGAGGTAACATTTGTTCAAAGGCCTGAATAACTTGCAGGGAGAGCAATACAACCACAGACATGCATGTTCAAAGCTCTGACGGAGGAATATCCTTGGCATGTTTGAAGAATAGTGAGAAGATCTGTATTACTAAGAGTAAGGAATGAAATTTCTCATCTTGTATGGAATTTCCCCCCCACACACTTTATCCTTCTATAACCTTACGACTATACTTAAAATGTTACTGTCTTTAGACAGAAGGAATAAGTTGCGGTGTTCAGTAGCACTGTTAACAATAATTTATTGCATATTTCTGAAGAGCTTGAAGAGAAGATGTGAAATGTTCCAAATACAAATAAATAATAAATGTTAGAAGTGATGAATACCCTAAACACCCTGATTTGATCACTGCACATTATATGCATGTATCAAAATATCACAGGTACTCCATAAATACGGACAGTTAAAATGTAGCAATAAAATGTTACTGACTATGTAAAATAGTTTCACCTTTTGAGCCTTAGAGACTAGATTTCCTTGTGACTTAGGTGATTCACCACAAGGATCCAGATCTGAGTAAATGGGGAGGGTTGGTAATATTAGTTTGATAGGTCTGTCACCTCTAATCTGCAAAATTCCGATAGAAACCTCTCGACAACAGAAAAAATAACTTAGTGACAGTCAAGAGGGAATATGGACTCTAAAACACTATGAATGCAATAAATAATCTGAAATGAAATTAAGACACAAGAGCTTCAAAAAGAATGAAACAGAAATAAATTTAACAAAAGAAATGCAAAATGTACACTTTGAAAAATACAAAAACATCGTTAAAAAAATTAAAGAAAGCTGGGCGTGGTGGCTCACTCCTGTAATCCATTCACTTTGGGAGGCCGAGGTGGGTGGATCATGAGGTCAGGAGTTCAAGACCAGCCTGGCCAATATGGTGAAATACCGTCTCTACTAAAAATACAAAAATTAGCTGGTGTGGTGGCGTGTGCCTGTAGTCCCAGCTGCTCAGGAGGCTGAGGCAGGAGAATCGCTTGAACCCGGGAGGCGGAGGTTGCAGTGAGCCGGGGTTGCACCACTGCACTCCAGCCTGGGTGACAGAGCAAGCCTTTGTCTCAAAAAAAAAAAAAAAAAAAGACGACGTACATAAATGGAAAGGCTTTCTGTGTTCATGGATCAGAAGACCTAATATTGTAAAGGTGGCAATAATCCCCAAACTGATCTACAGATTCAATGTAATCCCTAGCAGAACCCTAGCTGGTTCCTTGTAGAAATTGATAGGCTAATTCTAAAATTTACATAGAAACCCAAGGATTCCAAATAGCCAAAATAATCTTGGAAAATAACAAAGTAGGGGGACTCATACTTCCTGATTTCAAAGCTTACTACAAAGCAACTGTAAGGCAGTGTGGTATTAGCATAAGGATAGACATAGAATTTATTTATAATTTTTAATTTTTGTGGATACATAGGTGTATATATTTATGGAGTAAATGAGATGTTTTTGATACAGACATGCAATGTGAAACAGGCACATCATGAAGAATGGGGTACCCATCCCCTCCCTTCAAGCATTTATCCATTGAGTTGCAAACAAGCCTATTACACTCTTTATTTAAAAATGTATAGTTATTATTGACTACAGCCTCCCTGCTGTGCTATCAACTAGTAGGTGTTATTCACTCTTTCTATTTTTTTTGTACCCATTAACCATCCCTACCTCCTCCCCTAGCTCCCCACTACCCTTCCCAGCCTTTGGTAACCATCCTTCTACTCTCTATGTCTGTGAGTTAGGATAGACATACAGATCAATGGATTAAAATTGAAGATTCAGAAATAGACCTTGACATTTATGGTCCATAGATTTTTGACAAGGATGCCAAAACAATTCAATGGAAACAACAGACGACACAGTATCCATGAGACAGTAGAGATACATAACACAGGACAGCAACAATGGGGAGCCCCAGAACAGTATCTCCATACCAAGCTTAAAGAACAACCAGTCCAGACTGGAAAAGGAGGAGAGGTCTGTGGGAAAAATATCTCCAGAAAAACGAACAGATTATTTGGCATGTTTGCATTCTTGGAAATATTATTTAGATGTGTTTGACAGATCTATTAGAGCATTTGGAAAAAAATACTGACAGATATTGAAAAATGAAGCAGATTAGAAAAGGAAGAAGTTAACAATATTGTGGGGGTGGGGGAAGTTCTATGAGAAAATAAATAAAATGCAAGAGGACCATTTAGATCAGCAGTAAATAACATTTGCATAATAAAAATAATACAAATAGAGGTTTTTCTATTTAACTAAAAAATACAATACAATATAGTTATTGGGACAGTGGAAGATGAGGTGTAAGTGATTGCCTGTCATAAAGAAGTTCATAGGTGGATGTTGTCTTAGTACATTTGTGTTGCTGTAAAGAAACACCTGAGGCTGGATAATTCATAAAGATGATTATATGCGTTACAATTCTGCAGGCTGTACAGGAAGCATGGCATTGGCATCTGCATCTGAGGAGGACCTCAGACTGCTTCCACTCATAGTGGAAGTGAACAGGAGCAGTTGTGTGCAGAAATCACATGGTGAGACAGAGGAAGAGAGAGGGGGGAGTAGGTGGCAGGTGCTTTTCAACAATCAGTTCTGAGGGGTGAAGAGGGACTGAGAGAGTGAAAACTTATGAAGGAGACAGCTGCACCAAGACATTCATGAGGGATTCATCCCAATGACCCAAAGATCTCCCATCAGATCCCACCTCCAACATTGGGAATCAAATTTCAGCATGAGGCTTGGTGGGGACGAACAAACCGTATCTAAACCACAGCAGATGTCTAAACTTATGAAAGTAATAGATGCAATATAGTAATATTATTTTACAAGTAAAGATTTAAATACCAGAAAAAAACGATAAAAGGGTTGAAAGTGGTTGCTTTAGGTAAGAAAGACTAGAAAGCGGGGGAAACCAAAGGATCGTGCAGTAGCTCTGCCGGAATGCCTTCCCCACACCACTCAACCATCCTTTAAGACTCTGCTCAGTCCTTCACAGACTTTTCTTCCTCCTCTAGGCGGAGATGTATACTTTCCTGCGATGGATATTCCCTTGTCTCTGGGCCTCTAGTAAAGCACACATTGCCTTAAATTTTCATTTTCTCTCTGTGGCCTAAGTCTGCACCTGACTTGGGAGGTGCAGGGAAGGCATTTAGCTTCTCTTTGTAATCTTAGTACCTACCACACAATTGCCACTCAGAGTCGGTTGAATGAATAAAAACCTCAATTAGGGGTGCGAGTGGATTTAAAAGACAGGAGAGACCAAAAGCTAACAGTCTCCCTTTACAAATTTCCATCAATCAGTACTTCCTGAGCGGCTGGCTGGGGCTGCTCCTTACTTCACAAGAATCTTAGGAAAAGAAAATTGTCTCTGGTTAAAATGGACTAAGGGTGCCAACAATTGGGATCGATTTTGCATATTTTCTGCAATTAATAAGTTATTTAGAATAACATGCTATTTTTAAAGCAACACATGTGGAAGGCTTGGTGAAGCAGGGAGAGACAGACCTGAGTTACACCTCGCTTTCTTTTTCCATATTCAGGTTCTTTAAATAGGTCTCTCCCAGCCCCCAAAGCTTCCTCTTTAGTGACCTTTCCCTGTGGGGCTGCGGGAAAGCAAGTCTCCAGAGCAAGGAAAAATGATGCTGAGAGCCACGGGCCGAGCTGGAAAGGCCAGTGCAAGCCGGAGGGTCCCCAGGGATGGAAGGAAGCAGCCGTCTCTCCGCAGGCCGGGCTCCTCTGCCGCATCCTCCTCCGCCCATCCCTCCTCCCTCCCATCTACCTTCTGGTGCCCAAGGAAACAGTGGGTGGGGGGCGTTGGGAAGGCGCGCAGGTCCCGCAGCAGCCTCTGCCTCCGCAGGTAGAGCTTAATGGTCTGCAGCAGCCCCAGGGCCAGGCAGAACACGAACGCCAGGTAAAAGGGCCGCGCCCAGCGCGTCTCCAACCAGGAGAATTCCATGGCTCTGCGCAGCGCCGAACGCCGGCGGTTTCCGGGGACGCGGGAGAGGATGCGCTTTCTCCCGCCGGGGGCTGGCCTAGGGTCGCGCAGCCCACCGCCTCTCTGGGCTCTCGCGAAGCTTCCGACTCGCGGGAGGGGAAGGGCCGTGGGAGGGGCAGCTCAGACCTGGGGAGAGGAGGCAGGCTAGCGTGCGGGATTTCTAGCCGGTTACCAAAGCGCGCACGCTTGGTTCAGCCCAACTGCTTTTGCGTTCCTGGAGCTTTCTCTTTTAAGTCGAACAGTTTTCAGTCACGGGATATGAATTTATATTGTCAAATAATGCCAAAGCTGAGGTCATTGTTTTTCTTCCTTATCAAAATTAATAAATGGCTGTGCAAGAGATTTTCTTTCCAATTCTCGCATTCTACCAAAATTCCCAGGGGGTAGAGGTAGCGGGAGGTGTACGATCATTATTCCTTTATCCTGTGGCTTGCCTAGTGGTGTTCCAGTAAATAGTTTACAACTAGTTTCCACCCTGATTCCCAGCGTGTACCAACATGCACCATGAGCTAGTTCAAGCTGCCGATACGAGGGCACCGAACACTGAACGGGGAAGATATGCACAGTAGCGTACCGTTATCTAGTAATTCCACTATACAGGTAGAGTCAGGGCCTGCTACATAATTTATGAATCCCAGTGCAAAATGAAAATGTGGGATGAAAACTTTATTAACAATTCTAAGATGACAGAGCATTAAACCGAGCATATGCCCTTTTGGGTTCAGAGCCTCGTGTGGCTGCTCGGGTCCCTTGCCCATGAAGGGCTGCCTCTAGATGCCAGAGACATAAACTCGAGTACAGATAACAGAAAAATGTAGTAAAAATAATTTGGAAGTGATGGTTTTAGTATTTATAATCTATCAGGTGGTGAAGTAGGATCTAACAGGCCTGACTTCCCAAGCTGCTGTCTCTCCCCACCTCCCTGTCCCAGCAATCTTTATAGGCATTACCCACATTTGATTCATTTATTCACTGATTTAGGCTAAGACAGGCATATGTTAGGTGTTGATTGACAGCCCTGAACAATAAACCCAATCTCTGCTACAATTCCCTGTTCTCCCTATCACTGCCTCTCCCCCACCTCCCCACCCCCCACCCCCATTTCCTTAAGCCTATGCTCCACTCTCTGGAGTCAGATTATATTTGTCAGGTAAGTGATTAATGCAGGCTCCAGGGGTGGTGACTTCATCCGGACCAAGTTTGTCCTGGCCCCTTGCATGTTCCATTAAGCCACACACAACAAGTGTTTCTGCTCCTTCTTTCCCAGACTTCCCTACTTCCTACCTAATTCCAACCCTCAACTAGATGTTGTTATTTGACAGGGTCTCAGAATCCTCTGGCTTACACAGCTTCTTCTGGGTAACTCACGGCATTTTGGCTTTGCATATTATTCCTTTATGCCCTATTCCTTCCCCAAATTATGATGGTTGTATGGTGGCCCTCATATGATCTCATGGTGATAGGGCTGAAGACCTCAAATCCATGCTCTGCCCCAGAGCTGGTTTCAGCTTTGTGATATCTTGCCTGGTCTGGTCCTTGGGTTCTTCATGCAACTGAGGAATAGTATGTGTGGTTGGTGACCTTCTAGTGAGTTCTCTTGGCAGATTCAGAGCTTGGAGACCCATTGGCTCACCTATTCCCACCCAGGTTCTTGCTGGTGGTGTGACTCCCTCTGAGGCTTAGACAGTTCCATGCAGTTACTCTTCTGCTCCAGGGCCAATTGCCCCTGTCCAGCACCATTCCATGTGCTTCCAGGGGTAACAAAGGAACTCTGGAACTTGTGCACTATATTTAGGAGCCTAAGAGAGGCTTGAAGGTGTTGAAAAGGCTTGAAGTTCAGGCCTTCTCTGCTTCACTGCCATTTTCACTCTGGTTTCTCCAAAAAAAAGACGCAAGGTAAAATCCCCTGTGCTCTCAAGTTGCCCTTCACTCTATCTAAACCCCAATCCCAGGATTTTAGCCTACAGGGGAAAAATTAGATACTCTCTTGACCACCCAACCTCTGCCACTTTTTGCTTCAGTCCACCAGGCTGCAAGAGGTGGGTTTTCCCCACAACCTGCATTTCATGTGGTAGAAAATATCCTTATGTTATTGCTTGTGTTTTTGCTATCCCTGGTGGAGAATAAAGTTCTGTAATCTACTCCAACAGGGCATGCTAATGGGAGAGAAAGGAATTTAGAAAATTATTTATTCTGGCCAAAGACTGACTTTTGATACTTGCTACAACTCAAAGATATGATTCTGGAGACCAAAAACAAAGCAGTGCCTCCTTCCTTTTTTGGCATTCCTGCACAAATATCTACTGAATTGAATTTTCTTGGCTACAGTACAGGGAATTGGAGATACCAAAAAGATCCCATCAACATGGATAGTGGTGCCTCTAGATGGAAATAAGCCCCATGAGACTCCCAGAAGGAGGCCTGTGCCTCTACCAATGCTCATCTGATGGCTACTTCCACGTCAGACACGAGAGACAAGAAATGAAGGTCATTGAGGAGCTGCTTCAATCCTACACACAGCCCAAAGAAAACCATACATTTGTCTACAAACAGGGCAGTGCAAGGTAACCTTTGACTGAAATTATGATAATTCAGTATGGCAACCTATGTCTTTGATCCATTAAAATGTGGAAGTATATTATTACTTAATAATGAATGAATTTTAAGACAATGGAACCATGGCGATAAAAGTCTAGAAGTTTGTGGAACTGTATCCCAGGATAGCAATGCAGCCCACCAATGTGGGATTCCAGAGATTTACTGCTCTCTGATTTGCTCATGTGCTCAGTTAGTAAACATGGGCTGAACATTTACTGTGTCCCAGGCGCTGTGCTGGGCACATGCTGGGAGCTCAATGCACAGGGGAGACAAGGGTTGCTTAAGTACTTTTAAGGTAGCTATCACAGAAAGTGATGCTGATATCCTTGCCAGACAAAGGAGAGAGTAACGAAATCTGTCCACGCTAGGGGAGATGCAGGTGAAGAGAAAATGTGAAAAAAGTTTTATAACTGAGGAGATGCTTTTATTCGTCCATTCATTTACTGAGTGAATATTTATTGAGAACTGACCATGTGCCATGTATCGCCCTGAGCCCTGGAGATGTGGCCTTGAACAAAATCAACCTGGCCCTGCCTTCATGTGGCTTAGGGTCTAGTGGAGCTGTGTCTTAAAATGTCAGAAAGTGTCTTCTACATGGACAAAGTGGGAAAGGGCATTCTACATGGTGGAAAAGTGCATGAACAGAACGTAAAATGGCCTGAGCTAACTGGATTGTGGGAGCTCTTTAGCATGGCTAGAGCTTCAAGTCTCAGAGAGAAGGATGGGTGCTAAGACCACATATAGGGTGAAAGTCAGATCATGAGAGCTTGGTAGGCCCAGTAAAGAAATTCACACTTTACTTAAGGCCATGGGAATCCACTGAAAGGATTTAAGGTGGAAAATGACATAGCTAACCAGTCGATTATTCTGAAAGCTACTTGAAATATAATAAGGACAGTTAAATAGTTACTGTATCCTCACTAAGTGCCAAGTACAATTCTAAAGTGATTTATTTGTACTCAGTTATTTCTTCTTCATAATAATCAAGGTAGATGTTACCATTATTCCATTTTACCTGTATGAAAACTGAGATACAGATTGTGCAACTTGTCCAAGGACATCAGAGAGTAAAAAATGGTGTCAGGATTTGAATCTAGGCAGTCTAACTCTAGGTCCTGAGACCTTAACATTTATGAGAATAAATTGGGATGTGGAAGGTAGTGGTAAGACTAGAACTGGGGAGATCAGTTCTGATGCTATTGCAATATTCAGATAAGATATGATGGTGGCCTGGACTGGGGTGTTGCAGTGGTGTGGCAGGCCAGGTCTCACTAACACAGGCCTCCATAACAACTGTTTCAGCATTGGCTGAATGGTTAAGTTAAATATTAGGAAACTGATAGAGCCAGTGCCCTTATACAAAGGCTGGAATATAACAAAAGCCCACCAAGAGTTTTGCCTAGGCATTTCCTGGGCTTTGAAGCATGACAAGATAATGAAAGAATTCTTACCAGGACCCACTTAGGATTAAACAAGTTTTATTGGGAATCTGAAGAAACTCCCCAGGCCTCCACAAACAAGTTTATTGGGGGTCTAAAGGAACTCCACAAACCTCCATGATTTAGCAGGAGACAAGATAAGTGTAATCACCCCAGCACCTGGGCCCATTTACATTAAGTAAATTTACAGAGGCTCCAGAGGAAGGTCTTCAGGACTCAGATCTCAGTTATAGATTAAAAGAAGTTAATCACATATGTCTTTAGATGAATGCACGCTTACACATAGACATATAGCTTAGAAGGTATATAATCTCTGAAAAAACTTTGTAATTTTGAGTTTGGTGATATTCCCCAGGCTTTCTTCCTGTAACCAGTTACAGAAATAAAAACTCTCTTCCTCCTCAGTTCATCTGAATCTCATTATTGGGCTGCAAGAATAAGCAACTTGACTCTCGGTTTGGTCTGGGAACAAATTTGGTGAGGCAGCCAGGAGCCACTGGGACGGTGGCTGTTTTCAACCGTCAGCGGCTTGTGATGAAACAGTCTTCAGGAGGATCCCAGCAGCTGCTGGGTGAGAGTTTCCCAGGGATCCCTCCTGAGGGCTGTCCCATGTGCAAAACTGCATGTCCCTCCCACTATTGGGGAAGAATGGAGATCAGGGGTAAACGTGCTGGAAGGGTTAGTTAATTGGATTGTATGCCAGGAGTCTGTTGCTTTCCTATCTGGGCTTGTTAAGCCACTTGTCTGGTACCGCCAGGAGAGCAATAAGGCTTGCTCATACACCCACTTTGCATTTTGGTTAAGACCAGGTTTTGTATTGGTTTTGAGTCTGTTCTGCCTGAATGCACTCCCCCTGGTGTTTGCCTGAATTCTGTCTCCACTTGTTTGTGTATTGGTCTTGTCTCTTTTGATACCATGTAAGCTTGAATATAAGAGGTGTCAGGTCCATCCCTGCTGGGAGCCCTCTGGGAAGGAAAAAAGTTTTTTTAAAGGAGCTCAATGATTAAAAGTCAGCTTAATTAAAAGGTAACATCTAAGATGTGTATATGTGTGTGCGCATGTGCATGTGTTTGTATTAAAAGGCCTTCATATTTTTGTTTTTTCTCTTCTGGGACCTTGTCTTTTTTGAGCAAAAGTTTTTTTCTTCTCAGTTGTCTGAATTGTGTTTTTCTTATTAATAGCTGTTGCAACAGAGGCTACTCTTGGTTTTTTTTTTTTAAAAAAGATGTCATTTAGACACTTAGAAATGTCTTTGTTTGAAAAAAAAATTTAGTGCACTATAAAAGCATCACATGGTCTAGTCTGATAGTAATTCTCCCTTTTTGAAAACCCAAGATTCAGTGTGGGGGCTCTGGCCAGAGCTCAAAGATCCAGTTAAAAGATAGGCAGTCCCTGTCTAAATAAAATTGGTCTCCTAATATAGTCCTATAATACATTTCTATAATTTTATGTTTGATCTGGCATCCATCTTTAATCTCCCTCTAGCACCAGCAGGCTTTTTCTCATTGTACTTTAAGATGTAAATCTTGCCATCTGATTTTTCACCTAAAAGTTGTTTCCTTCAATATGCAGATTTAGGCCGGGCGCGGTGGCTCAAGCCTGTAATCCCAGCACTTTGGGAGGCCGAGACGGGCGGATCACGAGGTCAGGAGATCGAGACCATCCTGGCTAACACGGTGAAACCCTGTCTCTACTAAAAATACAAAAACTAGCCGGGCGAGGTGGCGGGCGCCTGTAGTCCCAGCTACTCGGGAGGCTGAGGCAGGAGAATGGCGTAAACCCGGGAGGCGGAGCTTGCAGTGAGCTGAGATCCGGCCACTGCACTCCAGTCCGGGCGACAGAGCGAGACTCCGCCTCAAAAAAAAAAAAAAAATATGCAGATTTAGGGCATCTATAAAATGTACTTCTATTGTCATGCCTAATATGTCTATGTATTTATGTGTTGTATACGCAATGTTTCACTACTGAAAATACGAAAACGCTCTAATTAATTGGATTAAGGAAAATTAAAGGTGCCTAAATCAAATACTTTAACAGAAAAAAGACTAGTCGAATGCTTTTTTAAGATTATGTGACTTAAGTAAAATATTTAATAAATAAGCTGACTTTAAAAGTATTGGTAAAGTAATAATAGAAATGTCTTAGGAATTGCCAGCATACATTTTTGTTTGCATTTGTTGATCGAGAAACTTCATACTTATCCCTGCCAAATACTGTAAGGTGTCAAAACTTGGCATAGAGTTTACAAAACTATAAACTCAGCCCCAAACAGAATGATCTTTGCTTTTGTAATTTTTAATAGATAAGACATTAATATTGTTTTAATAAATATAGATACATCTTAAATTATTTGGTAAAATGCCATAACTCCTAATCTTGTGGCTTTAGGCAGTCTAGTCCACAGGCATGAAGGAGGTTTGTTCTGGGAAAGGACTGTTACCATATTTGTTTCAAAGATAAATATAAACTAAGTTAATGAACAAGAACTTCTTGGAGGTTAGAAGCAAGATGAAGTCAGTTAGGTCAGAACCTTTTCACTGTCTCGGTTATAATTTTGCAGTGGCAGTTTCATAACTTTAAATAATGGCTATCACAGTTTTCATAAATAATCTAAGTAAACAATTAAATTAATGAGGTAAATGCAATGGAATAAATACTCACAAACTTGTCATAATTTAGAATCTAAACATATATATTAAATTACATAATAGATATTTATTTGGATATTTTCCAATAAAATATATTGTGGGAAAACATTCTTTCTAAGATGGTGTCCCTTTTTAAAGGTAAATAATTTTTGTCTAATTCAAAGCTTATTTAAAGGTTATCTAGAAAACAAGGCAAAAGGAACCAGGAAATAAGATAAATATAAAGAAAGTTATAAAAAATAAAAAGGTATTTTTTAGTAAAAAAGCTTAAAGAAAAATAATTTTATATGAAAGAGAATCTTGTGTGGTAAATTTAGTGCTAGAATAAAATGATAGGTTGTTTTAGAAAGAGGGATGGTTAGAACAAGTCAAGAAGTCCAAGCATGTCATAGATGGTCTGTGTAAGTCATGAAAGAATTTATGAAAGGGAATTTATGTAAAATTGTTGTACAATTTAAAGGTAATTAGGCCTCCTAAATGCTTCAAAGAATGCCACTATGATTTTTAACTGCACAATTTGCCTGGTTTATGGCTAGGTAAGACGTGGGACACATTGAATTTGATGCTAGAAAGAGTCAGACCTTATCTGTACTCCTGTCTGGGTCCTAGGCTCCACATCTAGTACATAATTAAAATCCCAAACTTACCAAAGTTTTCACCAAAAATAAAGGTTGCTGAGAGTTAACAGTGTAACATGTGTCTGAGACTACTAAAAAAATAATTTTACATACAGGATGTGTAAGAAAAGGAAAACATACTTTTGGTAAAAAGATTATAAGAAGGTGTGGGAATGTGGATTTTTTGCCTAAATTAAAAGGTTAAAGGATTGTTTTAAGTTAGATAAAACAAAGCTAAGGGTTTAAGCAAGTTGCATAAGATTTATGAGAAAATTAATTATAAAAGAAATTCTATGTGTAAACATATTGGCTAACGTTAAAGTGGAATTTTTCAGTTTTTCCATAAATTGAACATTAACATAAATGCACAGCAGGTTTCTCTTAGAACATTAACCTGCTCTTTAACAAGAATCTTTTGTAAAGGATTGCAAAAGATTTATGAAAATCTTACCTTATGGTCAAACATTAAAATTGGGTAAATATGTCTATAAGGTTTTATTAAAAATTCGGCTTAACATTTAATAGTACCCAAATGTAAATGTAAAATTTGGCTTATTTGGTACAAAATCATACAGGAAGCATTGTCAAGTATAAAATGGTGTTTGGCTTTTTTGGGCTATATTTGTATAAATGTGTTATTGGTATGTGTTCCAAATTATGGGAAACTTCTATAATTCTGCTATATCTTAGTGTAAATTATTAGTAATAATTATAATTGTTATGGTAAATTATTTTGTGCCACAGAGGTAACAGATTTTATTGTCAATTGTGTTTTTAACTATGGCTACCCTAAAACTTAAACTTCAGAAGAAAATAGTAGCAACCTATTTATATGTGTTGCTGTTGCATATTGTTATGTTTCAGCAGGTATTGCCTCTAAGCCCCTGAAACAGGGAGTACTACCGGGAACAGGTCAACTTCTTCCACTCCAATGCTGCATTCAGTGCTCCATAATGTTGACTCCCTCTCAGCAGGATATAGCCAGAAAGATTACTACACCCCATATCACTAAAATTCTCATGATGACTAAATATACAAACATGATAGAAATCATGCAGAAATTGACAGTGGAGATTGTGGCAAGTCAGGTCTTACTAACATAGGCCTCTGTAACAACTCTTTCAGCACTGACTGGTTAAGTTACATATTAAAAACTGATAGAGCTAGTGCCCTTATACAAAGGCTGGAATGTAACAAAAGCCCACCAAGAGTTCTATAGAAGGCATATAGGCTCTGAGAAATCTTTGTAATTTTGAGTTTTTCTGATGATATTTCCTAGGCCTTCTCCCTGTAACCAGTTACAGAAATAAAAACTCTCTTCCTCCCCAGTTCATCTGTATCTCATTATTGGGCCACAAGAATAAGCAGCCTGACCCTCAATTTGGTCCAGGGACAGTGGTACAGACAAGCAAGAATGAATGAGAGAGACATTGGAGTGTGTTTTTGATGGGAGTTGATGACTGGATGTAGGCATAGTAGGAAAATCTAGGGCAATCCCTATGTTATGTGAACCCCCAACATTTGAGACAGGTCGCAGTTAATTTAGAAAGTTTATTTTGCCAAGATTGAGGATGCGCACCCATGACACAGCCTCAGGAGGTACTGATGACATGTGCCCAAGGTCGTCAGAGCACAGCTTGGTTTTGTACATTTTAGTGAGACATGAGACATCAATCAACATATCTAAAATTGAACATTGGCTCAATCTGGAAAGGTGGGACAACTTGCCAGAGGGAGGGGGCTTCTAGGTCACAGGTAGGTGAGAGACAAGTGGTTGCATTCTTCTGAGTTTCTGATTAGCCTTTCAGAAGAGGGCAATCAGATATGCATTTATCTCATGGAGCAGAGGGATGACGTTGAATATATTGGGTGGCAGGTTTGCTCTAAACAGTTTGCAGCTTGAATTTTCCCTTTAGCTTAGTGCTTTGGGGGCCCAGGATATTTTCCTTTCACAGTTTCTGTTCACTGAGCTAGAAAAGGCAAGAAGAATCTGTCTTCCGCAATCCCGCCCCCATCACCATCCCCTGCCCTATGTGTCTCTTGCTCTTCTCAAAGTGTTCCTCAAAAACACCTTTTGTCTGTTTCTCACGTATTTCTTTAACCACCAGCCTACAGGAATCTATTTCATGAACAATGAAAGCCTTGGTTTTTATGCCTCTCATTTGATACTTCACCCTGTTTTCATTTGTCATTCATTCCACAGTCAGAAATTCTAGGAGAACGGTTTGGAGATTCCTCAAAAAACTAAAAATAGAGCTACCATATGATCTAGCAATTCCACTGCAGGATATACACCCCAAAGAAAGGAAATCAGTGTATCAAAGAGATATCTGCACTCCCATGTTTGTTGCAGCACTGTTTGCAATAGCCAAAATTTGGAAGCAACCTAAGTGTCCATTAACAGATGAATGGATAAAGAAAATGTGGTGTAAATACACAATGGAGTACTATCAGCCATAAAAAAGAATGAGAGCCTGTCATCTGCAACAATGTGGATAGAACTGGACATCATTATGTTAAGTGAAACAAGTCAGGCACAGAAAGACAAACATCACATGTTCCCACTTACTTGTGGGATCTAAAAATCAAAACAATGGAACTCATAGAGATAGAGAATAGAAGGATGATTACCAGTTGGGGGTGTAGGGGAACAAAAAAATAGGAAGAATGAATAAGACCTAGTATTTAATAGCATAACAGTGTGACTGTAGTCAATAACAATTTAATTGTACTTTTAAAAATAACAAAAGGATATAATTGGATTATTTGTAACACAATAAATCCAATTTACATGATGTGATTATTATGCATTGCACGCCCATGTCAAAACATCTCATGTACCCCATAAATACATACACCTACCATGTGGCCAGAGGCTCACGCCTGTAATCCCAGCACTTTGGGAGGACAAGGCAGGTGAATCACAAGGTCAGGAGATCAAGACCATTCTGGCTAACATGGTGAAACCCCATCTCTACTAAAAATATAAAAAATCAGCCAGGCGTGGTGGTGGGCACCTGTAGTCCCAGCTAATCAGGAGGCTGAGGCAGGAGAATGGCATGAACCTGGGAGGCAGAGCTTGCAGTGAACCGAGATTGTGCCACTGCACTCCAACCTGGGTGACAGAGTGAGACTCTGTCTCAAAAAAAAATAAAATAAAATAAAATAAAAAAAATCCTGTACAGCTTCCTACCTTATCTCTTTGCATATTCAGCTTATCTTTCTAATTAGTCTTTAAAACACCATGATGGTTTAAACATTTTTGTGTTTTTTTTTTTTTATTTCTTGAATTCTGCCTGGTGCCCATCTTTGAGCTGGGCACACAATAAATGTTTTATAAACATTTATTTCACTTGAACTAAGGAGACATACCAGGGGTCAGCGAGGTTGAAGAAACAGCAGGATGAGAAATGTAGAGCAATGACCTACAAAGCAAGTGGGCAATGAAGAAATGGAGATATCCCAGGTCAACAATTTTGTCTATTAAGAGAATAGGTTTTAAGCTAGAGGGTGGGAAGGTTGGTAAATAGAAGATGAGTAAAGTAAAATGATGGTTATTCTCAAGAGAGTGAGCCTGGTGCTTGTTCCTCATGGAGGTGGCACTAATAGGAAGGATAGAAGGTTCTGAGAGAGGGGCAGTAAGAGAGAAAACACATGGCCGGGGAGGCTGAAGGGGATGAATGGGGCATTGAATAGAATGGATGAGCCGAAGGGAGGAGGCACAGAAACTTCACAGATGGTCAGTCCTAGCTATTTTTTTTAGACAGTCTTGTTGTGTCACCCAGGTTGGAGTGTAGTGTTGCTATCACAGCTTATTGAAGCCTTGACCTCTTGGGTTCAAGTGATCCTCCCACCTCAGCCTCCTGAATAGTCCTAGATATTTTTATGGAAGCATCAAGGTTGGAAAGTGATCACTTCATTCTGCCCCTAATTAGCACAGTAGTTTTGGTTTTGAAGGGGTTCAACTGGGAACACAAACACATAATCATAAGAGAAAGAATGGGAGGAGGAAACAGGCAGATTATATCTCCAACGCTGGATAACCTGAGGTTGTTTTAGAGAATCCTAAGGCCTCTTCTGCCATGGCAGGGGCAGAGATTCAGAACAGCTGCTATGGTTATTGCTGGGGGCATTGACAAGCAAGCTGTTAAAAGACTTTGGAACCAGTAGAATTAACCTTCACCCATTGCTTGTTTTTGTCAGGTTTGTCAAAAATCAGATGGGTTGTAGATATGTGGTGTTATTTCTGAGGCCTCTGTTCTGTTCCATTGGTCTATATATGTGTTTTGGTACCACTACTATGCTGTTTTGGTTACTGTAGCCTTGTAGTATAGTTTGAAGTCAAATACCGTGATGCCTCCAGCTCTGCTCTTTTTGCTTAGGATTGTCTGGGCTATGTGGGCTCTTTTTTGGTTCCATATGAACTTTAAAGTAGCTTTTTCTAATTTTGTGAAGAAAGTCAGTGGTAGCTTGAGGGGGATTAGTATTGAATCTATAAATTACCTTGGGCAGTATGGCCATTTTCACGATATTGATTCTTCCTATCCATTATTATGGAATGTTATTCCATTTGTTTGTGTCCTCTCTTATTTCATTGAACAGTAGTTTGTAGTTCTCCTTGAAGAGGTCCTTCACATCCCTTGTAAGTGGTATTCCTAGGTATTTTATTCTCTTTGTAGCAATTGTGAATGGGTGTTCACTCATGATTTGGCTCTCTGTTTGCGATTATTGGTGTACAGAAATGCTTGTGATTTTTGCACATTGATTTTGTATCCTGAGACTTTGCTGAAGTTTTTTATCAACGTAAGGAGAGTTTTGGGTTGAGACAATGGGGTTTTCTAAATATACAGTCATGTCATCTGCAAACAGAGACGATTTGACTTCCTCTCCTCCTGCTTGAATACCTTTTATTTCTTTCTCTTGCATGATTGTCCTGGCCAGAACTGCCAATACTACGTTGAATAGGAGTAGTGAGAGAGTGCATCCTTGTCTTGTGCCAGTTTTCCAAGGGAATACTTCCAACTTTTGCCCATTTAGTAAAATATTGGCTGTGGGTTTGTCATAAATAGCTCTTATTTTGAGATACGTTCCATCAATACTTAGTTTACTGAGAGTTTTTAGCATGAAGGGGTGTCAAATTTTATCGTAGGCCTTTTACTGCATCTATTGAGATAATCTATTGACATAATCATGTGGTTTCTGTCATTGGTTCTGTTTATGTGATGGATTACGTTTATTGATTTGCATATGTTAAACCAGCCTTGCATCCCAGTGAGGAAGCCAAATTGAACATGGTGGATAAGTTTTTTGATGTGCTGCTGGATTCAGTTTGCCAGCATTTTATTGAGGGTTTTCCCATTGATGTTCATCAGAGATATTGGCCTGAAATTTTCTTTTTTTGTTGTGTCTCTGCCAGGTTTTGATATCAGGATGATACTGGTTACATAAAAAGACTTACCAAGGAGTCCCTGTTTTTCTGTTGTTGGGAATAGTTTCAGAAGGAATTGGACCATTCCTGTTTGTACCTCCGGTAGAATTTGGCTGTGAATCCATCTGGTCCTGGACTTTTTTTGGTTGGTAGGCTATTAGTTACTGCCTCAATTTCTGAACTTGTTATTGGTCCATTCAGATATTTGACTTCTTCCTGGTTTAGACTTGGGAGGGTGTATGTGCCCAGGAATATATTTCTTCTATATTTTCTAGTTCATTTGTGTAGAGGTGTTTATAGTACTCTCTGATGGTATCTTGTATTCCTGTGGGATCAGTGGTGATATCTCCTTTATCATTTTTTATTGCATCTGTTTGATTCTTCTCTCTTTTCTTCTTTATTAGTCTGGCTAGTGGTCTATATATTTTATTGATCTTTTCAAAAACCCAGCTCCTGGATTCATCAATTTTTGAAGGGCTTTTTAATGTCTCTATCTCCTTCAGTTCTGCTCTGATCTTAGTTATTTCTTGCCTTCTGCTAGCTTTTGAATGTGTTTGCTCTTGCTTCTCTAGATCTTTTAATTGCAAAGTTAGAGTGTCGATTTTAGATCTTTCCTGCTTCCTCTTGTGGACATCTAGTGCTATAAATTTCCCTCTAAACACTGCTTTAGCTGTGTTTCAGCTATTCTGGTACATTGTGTATTTATTCTCATTGGTTTCAAAGAACTTTTTTGTTTCTGCATTAATTTTATTATGTACCTAGTAGTCATTCAGGAGCAGTTTTTTCTGTTTCCATGTAGTTTTGTGGTTTTGAGTGAGTTTCTTAATCCCAAGTTCTAATTTGATTGCTCTGTGGTCTGAGAGACTGTTATGATTTCCATTCTTTTGCATTTGCTGAGGAGTGTTTTACTTCCAATTATGTGGTCAATTTTAGAATAAGTGCGATGTGGTGCTGAGAAGAATGTATATTCTGCTGATTTGGGGTGGAGAGTTCTGTAGATGTCTATTAGGTCTGCTTGGTGCAGAGCTGAGTTCAAGTCCTGAATATCCTTGCTAACTTTCTGTCTAGATGATCTGTCTAATATTGATGGTGAGGTGTTAAAGTCTACCACTGTTATTGTGTGGGAGTCTAAGTCTCTTTATAGGTCTCTAAGAACTTGCTTTATGAATCCAGGTGCTCCTGTATTGGGTGCATATATATTTAGGATAGTTAACTCTTCTTGATGCATTGATCCCTTTGCCATTATGTAATGCCTTTCTTTGTATCTTTTGATCTTTGTTGGCTTAAAGTCTATTTTATCAGAGGCCAGGATTGTGACCCTTGCTTTTTGTTTTTTCTTTTTTGCTTTCCATTTGCTTGGTAAATATTCCTCCATCCCTTTATTTATTTTGAGCCTATGTGTGTCTTTGCACATGTGATGGGTCTCCTGAATACAGCACACCAATGGATCTTGACTCTTTATCCAATTTGCCAGTCTGTGTCTTTTAATGGGGCATTTAGCCCATTTACATTTAAGATTAATATTGTTATGTGTGAATTTGATATTTTCATTATGATGCTATCTGGTTATTTTTCCCATTATATAGTTGATGCAGTTTCTTCATAGTGTCAATGGTGTTTACAATTTGGTATGTTTTTGCAGTGGCTGGTACTGGTTGTTTTTTTTCCATGTGTAGTGCTTCCTTCAGGATCTCTTGTCAGACAGACCTGGTGGTGACAAAATCTCTCAGCATTTGCTTGTCTGTAAAGAATTTTATTTCTCCTTCACTTCTGAAGCTTAGTTTGGCTGGTGATGACATTCTGGGTTAAAAATTCTTTTCTTTAAGAATGTTGAATATTGGCCCCCACTTTCTTCTAGCTTGTAAGATTTCTACAGAGAGATCCACTGTTAGTCTGTTGGGTTTCCCTTTGTGGATAACCCGACCTTTCTCTCTAGCTGCCCTTAACATTTTTTCCTTCATTTCAACCTTGGTGAATCTGATGATTATGTGTCTTTGAGTTGCTCTTCCCAAGGAGTATCTTTGTGGTGTTCTCTGTTTTTCTTGAATATGAATGTTGGCTCAAAATAAAGGGATAGAGGAAGATCTACCAAGCAAATGGAAAACAAAAAAAAGCAGGGGTTGCAATCCTAGTCTCTGATAAAAGTGACTTTAAACCATCAAAAATCAAAAGAGACAAGGAAGGCCGTTACATAATGGTAAAGAAATCAATTCATCAGGAAGAGTTAACTATCCTAAATATATATGCACCCAGTACAGGAGCACCCAGATGCATAAAGCAAGTCCTTAGAGACTTACAAAGAGACTTAGATTCCCATACAATAATAATGGGAGACTTTAACACCCCACTGTCAACATTAGACAGATCAACGAGACAGATAATTAACAAAGATATCTAGGAATTGAAATTAACTCTGCACCAAGCAGACCTAATAGACATCTACAGAACTCTCCACCCCAAATCAACAGAAAATACATTCTTCTCAGCACCACATCATACTTATTCCAAAATTGACCAGTAGTTGGAAGTAAAGCACTCCTCAGCAAATGTAAAACAACAGAAATTATAGCAAACTGTCTCACAGACCACAGTGCAATCAAACTAGAACCCACAGCTAACAAACTCAATCAAAGCCGCTCAACTACATGGAAATGGCACAACCTGCTCCTGAATGACTACTGGGTACATAATGAAATGAAGGCAGAAATAAAGATATTCTTTGAAACCAATGAGAACAAAGATACAACATACCAGAATCTCTGGGACACATTTAAAGCAGTGTGTAGAGGGAAATTATAGCACTAAATGCCCACAAGAGAAAGCAGGAAAGATGTAACATTGACACCGTAGCATCACAATTAAAAGAACTAGAGAAGCAAGAGCAAACACATTCGAAAGCTAGCAGAAGGCAAGAAATAACTAAGATCAGAGCAGAACTGAAGGAGATAGAGACACAAAAAAACCTCCAAAAACTCAATGAATCCAGGAGCTGGTTTCTTGAAAAGATCAACAAAATTGATAGACCTCTAGCAAGACTAATAAAGAAGAAAAGAGAGAAGAATCAAATAGATGCAATAAAAAATGATAAAGGGGATATCACCACCGACCCCACAGAAATACAAACTACCATCACAGAATACTACAAACACCTCTATGCAAATAAACTAGAAAACCTAGAAGAAATAGATAATTTCCTGGACACATACACTCTCCCAAGACTAAACCAGGAAGAAGTTGAATCCCTGAATAGACCAATAGCAGGCTCTGAAATTGAGGCAACAATTAATAGCCTACTAACCAAAAAAAGTCTAGGATGAGACGGATTCACAGCCGAATTCTACCACAGGTACAAGGAGCAGCTGGTACCATTCCTTCTGAAAATATTCCAATCAATAGTAAAAGAGGGAATACTCCCTAACTCATTTTATGAGGCCAACATCATCCTGATACCAAAGCCTGACAGAGATACAACAAAAAAAGAGAATTTTAGACCAATATCCCTGATGAACATTGATGCAAAAATCCTCAATAAAATATTGGCAAACCGAATCCAGCAACACATCAAAAAGCTTATCCACCATGATCAAATGGGATTCATCCCTGGGATGCAAGGCTGGTTCAACATATGCAAATCAATAAACGTAATCCAGCATATAAACAGAACCAAAGACAAAAACCACATGATTATCTCAATAGATGCAGAAAAGGCCTTTGACAAAATTCAACAACCTTCATGCTAAAAATTCTCAATAAATTCGGTATTGATGGAATGTATCTCAAAATATTAAGAGCTATTTATGAGAAACCCACAGCCAATATCGTACTGAATGGGCAAAAACTGGAAGCATTCCCCTTGAAAACTGGCACAAGACAGGGATGCCCTCTCTCACCACTCCTATTCAACATTGTGTTAGAAGTTTTGGCCAGGGCCAGGCGCGCTGGCTCAAGCCTGTAATCCCAGCACTTTGGGAGGCCGAGACGGGTGGATCATGAGGTCAGGAGAGCGAGACCATCCTGGCTAACATGGTGAAACCCCGTCTCTACTAAAAAAATACAAAAAAACTAGCCGGGCGAGGTGGCGGGTGCCTGTAGTCCCAGCTACTCGGGAGGCTGAGGCAGGAGAATGGTGTAAACCCGGGAGGTGGAGCTTGCAGTGAGCTGAGATCTGGCCACTGCATTCCAGCCTGGGCGACAGAGCAAGACTCCGTCTCAAAAAACAAAAACAAAAAAAAAAAAAAAAGAAGAAGTTTTGGCCAGGGCAATTAGGCAAGAGAAAGAAATAAAGGGTATTCAGTTAGGAAAAGAAGTCAAATTGTCCCTGTTTGCAGATGACATGATTGTATATTTAGAAAACCCCATTGTCTCAGCCCAAAATCTCCTTAAGCTGATAAGAAACTTCAGCAAAGTCTCAAGATACAAAATCAATGTGCAAAAATCACAAGCATTCTTATAGACCAATAACAGACAAACAGAGAGCCAAATCATCAATGAACTCCCATCACAATTGCTTCAAAGAGAATAAAATATCTAGGAATCCAAACTTACAAGGGATGTAAAGGATCTCTTCAGGGAGAACTACAAACCACTGCTCAGTGAAATAAAAGAGGACACAAACAAATGGAAGAACATACCATGCTCATGGATAGGAAGAATCAATATCGTGAAAATGGCCATACTGCCCAAGGTAATTTATAGATTCAATGCCATCCCCATTAAGCTACCAATGCCTTTCTTCACAGAATTGGAAAAAACTGCTTTAAAGTTCATATGGAACCAAAAAAGAGCCCACATTCCCAAATCCTAAGTCAAAAGAACAAAGCTGGAGGCATCACGTGACTTCAAACTATACTACAAGGCTACAGTAACCAAAACAGCATGGTACCGGTACCAAAACAGAGATATAGACCAATGGAACAGAACAGAACCCTCAGAAATAATACCACACATCTACAGTCATCTGATCTTTGACAAATCAGACAAAAACAAGAAATGGGGAAATGATTCCCTATTTAATAAATGATGCTGGGAAAATTGGCTAGCCATAAGTAGAAAGCTGAAACTGGATCCTTTCCTTACTCCTTATACGAAAATTAATTCAAGATGGATTACAGACTTAAATGTTAAACCTAAAACCATAAAAACCCTAGAAGAAAACCTAGGTAATACCATTCAGGACATAGGCATTGGCAAGGACTTCATGTCTAAAACACCAAAAGCAACGGCAACAAAAGCCAAAATTGACAAATGGGATCTAATTAAACTAAAGAGCTTCTGCACAGCAAAAGAAACTACCATCAGAGTGAACAGGCAACCTACAGAATGGGAGAACATTTTTGCAATCTACTCATCTGACAAAGGGCTAATATCCAGAACCTACAAAGAAGTCAATCAAATTTACAAGAAAAAAACAAACAACCCCATCAAAAAGTGGGCAAAGGATGTGAACAGACACTTCTCAAAAGAAGACATTCATACAGCCAACAGACACATGAAAAAATGCTCATCATCACTTGCCATCAGATAAATGCAAATCAAAACCACAATGAGATACCATCTCACACCAGTTAGAATGGCAATCATTAAAAAATCAGGAAACAACAGGTGCTGGAGAGGATGTGGAGAAATAGGAACACTTTTACACTGTTGGTGGGACTGTAAACTAGTTCGACCATTGTGGAAAACAGTGTGGCAATTCCTCAAGGATCTAGAACTAGAAATACCATTTGACCCAGCCATCCCATTACTGGGTATATACCCAAAGGATTATAAGTCATGTTGCTATAAAGACACATGCACATGTATGTTTATTGTGGCACTATTCACAATAGCAAAGACTTAGAATCAACCCAAATGTCCATCAGTGACAGACTGGATTAAGAAAATGTGGCACATATACACCATGGAATACTATGCAGCCGTAAAAAAGGATGAGTTCGTGTCCTTTGTAGGGATATGGATGCAGCTGGAAACCATCATTCTCAGCAAACTATTGCAAGAACACAAAACCAAATACTGCATGTTCTCACTCATAGGTGGGAATTGAACAATGAGATCACTTGGACACAGGAAGGGGAATATCACACACTGGGTCCTATTGTGGGGAGGGGGGAAGAGGTTGGGATAGTATCAGGAGATATACCTAATGTGAATGACGAGTTAATGGGTGCAGCACACCAACATGGCTCATGTATACATATGTAACAAACCTGCACGTTGTGCCCATGTACCCTAGAACTTAAAGTATAATAATAATAATAAAAAACTCTCAATACACTAGGTATTGAAGGAACATACCTCATAATAATAAAAGCTATACATGACAAACACACAGCAAATATCGTACTGAATGGGAAAAAACTAGAAACATTACCCTTGAAAACCAGCTCAAGACAAGAATGCTCTCTCTCACCACTCCCATTCAACATAGTATTGGAAATTCTGGCTATGGCAATCAGGCAAGAGGAAGAAATAAAGCATATTTGAATAGGAAGAGAGGAAGTCAAATTGTCATTGTTTGCAGATGACATGATCCTATATCTAGAAAACCCCATTGTCTCAGCCCAAAAGCTTTTCCAGCTGATAAACAACATTAGCAAAGTCTCAGAGTATAAAATTCACATATGAAAATAGCTAGCATTCCTATACACCAACAACAGGCAAGCAGAGAGCCAAATCATGAGTGAACTCTCATTCACAATTATTAAAAAAAAAAAGACAACCTAGGAATACAGCTAACAAAGGAAGTGAAGAACCTCTTCAAGGAGAAATAAAAACCACTGCTCAAAGAAATCAGAGAGGACACAAATGGAAAAACATTCCATGTTCATGGATAGAAAGAATAAATATTATAAAATGGCCATAATTCCCAAAGTAATTCATTGATTCAATGCTGTTCCCATTAATCCATCATTGGCCTTCTTCATGAAACTAGAAAAAAAAAACTATTTAAAATTTCATATGGAACCAAGAAAGGGCCCGAATAGCCAAGACTATTATAACAAAGAACAAAGATGGAGACATCATGCTCCCCAACTTCAAACTATACCATAAGGCTACAGTAATCAAAACAGCAGGGTACTAGTACAAGAATAGACACACTGACTAATGGAACGGAATAGAGAATCAGAAATAAGACCACACCCCTTACAATGATCTGATTTTTGACAAACCTGAGAAAAGCAAGCAATGGGGAAAGGACTTTCTATTTAATAATGATGCTGGGAGAGCTGGCTAGCCATATGAAGAACATTGAAACTGGACCCCTTCCTTACACCATATACAAAAATTAACTCAAGATAGATTAAAGGGCTTAAATATAAAACCCAAAACTGTAAAAACCCTAAAAGAAAATCTACACAATGCCAATCAGGACATAGTCAGGAGCAAAGATTTCATGATGAAATTACAAAAAGCAATGGCAAAAAAGGCAAAAATTGACAACTGGGATCTAATTAAAGAGCATCTGCACAGCAAAATAAACTATCATCAGAGTGAACAGGCAACCTACAGAACGGGAGAAAATGTTTGCAATCTATCCATCTGACAAAGATCTAATATCTGGAGTCTACAAGGAACTTAAGTTTACAAGAAAAAAACAAACAACCCCATTAAAAAGTGAGCAAAGGACATGAACAGATACTTCTCAAAAAAGGACATACATGCACCTAACAAACGTTATTTTTTAAAAAAGCTCAACATCATTAGAGATATGCAAATCATAATCACAATGAGATACCATCTCATGCCAATCAGAATAGCTATTATTAAAAAGTTAGGAAAACAGCAGATGTTGGCAAGATTGTAAAGAAAGAATGAATGTTTTTACGCTGTTGGTGGGAGTATAAATTAGTTCAATGATTGTAGAAGACAGTGGCAATTCCTCAAAGACCTAGAGGCAAAAATGCCATTTGACCCAGGATTCTCATTACTGAATATATACCCAAAGGAATATAAATCATTCTCTTATAAAGATACATGCACGTGTATATTCATTGCAGTGCTATTTTACAATAGCAAAGACCTGGAATCAACCTAAATGTCCATCAGTGATAGACTGGATAAAGTAAATGTAGTGATGGCAGTGGTGGCTCATCTGGAGTTGCCACTGCAAAAACACCAGCTGCAGTGTGGGAGGCATGGCTGGGGTTGTAAGCTCTGCCTGTCTGGTGGGACTCAGGAACAGGTGGGAGCCCCAACCTTTGCCAAGCTAGTGGGGCGGGAGCCCCAGGCTCCCGGATGCAACTGCAGCCACCTAACCATGACCCTAGACCTGAGAATCCCTGTGCTCTCAGGGGCCCAGAAAACCCCTGTGCCTGCAGGCTTGGAAGGGCCTGCTCCCACTGTCTGGCTTCTCCCCACTCCTGGTGCCCACTCTGGTGCAGAGCAAAGTTGTGGCCAAGCCTAAGTGCTGTTGCAACCCAGTCAGGTGTGCAAGCACTGAGAGGGCACTGACATGCTAGCCCCCTGCTGCCTTGGCCCCCTCTGGACTTTGGGTGCCAAGGATGCCAATGAATATTGGGGGGGAGGCTGAAGGGTGAGTAAGGGTGGCTCAGTGCAGGCCTCCAGGCACACCTTGGCACAAACAACCTGGGCTCCATGAACAGCATGTTGATGATGGCAGGAGGCCAACAGGCTCTTGCACACAAAGGGGTGAGTCCTGGTGAAACCCTACCTTCAAGCCAGGAGGCCAGGCTCCCAATTCTACGTTGAGTTCATGGCCCAGACTTAGAACTTATGGTGCATTTTTTGGGCCCGCCCATGGCCACCCATGGACCAATCAGCATGCACTTTCTCTCTTCTGAGTCCATAAAAACCTTGAAGTCAGCCAGGCTCAGACAAATGTTGAGACTACCAGCTATGTGAAGGAGATACCCATTTTGGGTCTCCTCAACTCATAGGGATGACTTGCCTGTGGAAAGGAGTTATATGCACTGTGGGTCTCCTCTCTGCTGAGAGCTGGACACTGCTCAGATGGCCTGCCTGTGGAAAGGAGCTATCCGCTGCAAGTCTCCTCTCCACTGAGAGCTGGACACTCATTGGGACAACCTGCCTGCCGAAAGGAGCTTCCCACTTTGGGTCTCCTGAGAGCTGTTCTGTTGCTCAATGAAGCTCCTCTCTGCCTTGCTCACCCTCTAGTTGTAAGCATACCTCATTCTTCCTGGACATGGAACAAGAACTTGGGATCCACCAAATGGTGGGGCTGAAAGAACTGTAACACAAACAGGGCTGAAACATGCCCCCCACTTGCCACATTGCAGGTGATGGGGAGAGATGAGCTGCAGCCCTTTGGGAAGTCCAGACCTAGGGCCTCTCTGAGCCAGGGCTGTGACACCCTCTTTGGGGCTCTGCGATTCCTGACATCCCCAAGCTTCCAGGTACCACTGCATTCCCCAATGCCTGCAGGGGAAGCTGCTTGTAGTATGCCTGGTCCAGCTACAGCCTTGCATGGAGCCAGTGCCTGTACTGGTGCCTGGAGCTGCTCACCCCACCACAGCCACCATACCCAGCAGCTATGTGCAGTTGCCAGACCCCCTGCTCACTCACACACCCCTCACCACTCTGCATCTGGCTTGCCCTTTACAGGCATGAACCCAGGCTGGTAGCATAAGCGGAGCACAGCCTGCCAGGCCAAGTAGGCAGAACAAGCCCAGTGGGCCCATGCAAAACTCGGGCCAAGGTGCCACTGGCCATAGAGATTTCCAGCTGGAAAAATGACACCCCAAGGATCCTGCTACAGTGGTATGTGCACATCATGGAATACTATGCAGCCATAAAAAGGAATGATCTCATGTCCTTTTCAGGGACATGAATGGAGTTGGAAGCCATTATCCTCAGCAAGCTAATTCAGGAACGGAAAAACAAAAACTGCATGTTCTCACTTATAAGTGGGAGCTGAATGATGAGAACACATGTTGGGAGAACAACACATACTGGGCCCTGTTGGGGGTGGGTTAGGAGGAGGGAGAGCATCAGGAAGAATAGTTAACTGATGTTGGGCTTAATACCTAGGTGATGGGATGATCTGCGCAGCAAAGCACCATGGCACACATTTACCTATGTAACAAACCTGCACATTCTGCACATGTACTCCTGAACTTAAAAGTTGAAGAAAAAATATAAAAACAATAAAAAATAAAAATCGTAAATGGGATAAAAGAGAGAAGAAAAAAATCAATACAAACACAAACATATTCATAACAAAATAATTAAGAAATAATCATAACAATTACAGTCCTTGTTTATATCAATGATCTCACGGTCACAGCTCTCATTTATAACTATCTTGCACCATGATACATTCCATATGCCCTTTGCCTTCAGCAAGCACCTTAATCGGTTATGCTTTTTTTGCCTGCTATAGTGATCCAAACCTTCATTGTTGCAGGATTTAGGTCATTAGTAGTCCTACCTCAATTGGATTGTTATATTTTTCCATTTGCTTTAATTACAGGGCACTTCACTACTAAGACTTGCCCTGTGGTATCTCCTATATTCCAGGCACACTCTTCCTTAAGTTCATTGGTAAAAGACCTACCAATTTCACATAGATAATCAATGTCAATCACCCCAGTTAGACTCATAACTCTCTTTGATTCAGAGACATGAGAAGCCCAAAGTGGTTAGGGAGCCATCTTAACTTCAAGTTCAAAAGTATAATTGGTGTGTCTCTGGGTGGAAACATTCTTCCCTTCAGAACTGAGACCTCTAGGCACACAGTGGACAATTTTGTAGGGCAGAAAATTTTTTTTTGCTATTAAAGCAGTAGTGGCAATGGTGAGTTGTTCCATTCCTATTTCCATCCCTGGATTGCTGAATCCATGAATTTTGGCTATGAAAGAAACAATACCAGATATTGGACATTAATTGATAGCATATACAGCCTGCTGAAGAACCTTATGCCAGTCTTACAAGGTATTGCCACCAAACTGCAGTTGTTTCTGAAGTTATTTTTCTGGATCTGAAATGCATAAATGGAAAAGATAGACTCAGCAATTGACAAAAAAGATTAAACAGAATTTAGAATTTGATATCCCCCGCTTCATTTGAATCTTCCCATATGTCCTCATTCCAATTTTCAAGATCCCATTACTTTCATCAATGTTCTCATTTTAATAGAAGACACCCTCCAAGGTTTAGAATTTAATATGCATTTTAATTCAGGCACTGGTAGGATTAGAGTCTGCATTTAGTTTTCAGATACCTCAGTCTGCAGTTACATAACATAAGTGTTTCTTTCATGACAAACACAGAAACTTTCAGGTCATTTGCACTGGAAATTTGAATGCTGATCTCATCTTTTTCTTTCCCCACTTTATCTAGTGAAGTTAAGAGAAACCAATCTTTTTTTTTCTTTTTTTCAGTGAGTTGAAGCTCACAACCAGCCAATCTTAATATGTTCCTTAATTTTACTAAAATGTTATAAGGTATCAAATATGTGGTCACCCAGAACCTTCCCTTCTATGAGGTTGCCTTTTATAAGGCATTTGATGCATAGTATCCCATGATATTTTGCTAATCTCTATTGAGACATCATGCCATGGACTACCAGTGTCCTCTTTACCACTGAAAACAGTAATTGGTTACTTTTTAACTAGTCAGATTAGGGAACAAATTCCAGGAAACCCAGAATCAATCCAGAAAACTCATGCTTGACCAGGCACGGTGGCTCACGCCTGAAATTCCAACACTTTGGGAGGCTGAGCTGGGCAGATCACTTGAGGTCAGGAATTTGAGACCAGCCTGACCAAAATGGTGAAACCCCTTCTCTACTAAAAATACCAAAAATTAGCAAAGCATAGTGGTGTGCACCTGTAATCCCAGCTACTCGGGAGGCTGAGGCAGGAGAATCACTTGAACCTGGGAGGTGGAGGTTGCAGTGAGCTGAGATCAGGCCATTGCACTCCAGCCTGAGAAAAAAGAGTGAAACTCCATCTCAAAAAAAAAAAAAAGAAAAGAATAAAAGAAAGAAAGCTCATACTTAAGATTCAGTGTCTCCAGAATCAGTCCTTAGACCAAAATGTGTCTTAATCAGGGATATACCAGAGAAACATGACCAGTGGAAGAGATGTCTATCCAGGGTAGAAGACAACCTGGCAAGAGAAAGTGCCTGGGTCCATGTCCCCTGCCAGCCAGCCAGAAGCTCTCCTGCACCCTTCTCTGACTCCCCAAAAAGCAACTGATCCTAAGACAGGCACAAAGAGGCCAGGCTGCCTGTTTGATGGGATAACCAACTCAATAGAGCAGAGCAGAGTCCTGGTCACTCAGCACCGAGGGTCTGGGGTGGGCAAGGCAAGAAAGGCAGGTGCTCACTCACCAATCCACTGGAGGAAGAATTCATACACATTGTGGCCTGAGGCTCTGCAGGTGAAGAAGTTGGTTGGGTCAAATAGAGACTAGGGGGTTCCCAGAAGAGGCACCTTGATAAGTAAAGTGGGAACCTCAGATGCCTAGGCATAGAACGCAGGTCCAGGCCTCCTCCCCACATCATAGCCTGAGCTCTTTGTTCTCAGGAAGAGCAACTCTCCCAAGAACACCTCACTCCTGGGGCCACACACAGCTTTGACATAGTTGGGCTCATAAATGTTCTGGAAGCCAGTGAACTGTTTAAACCAGAGTGGGTGAGTGTAGAAAAACTGGTGGGCCCATGATACCACTTTGTTCAGGTTCCCCATCTGCTGGATCTGAAATGACAGAAGGCCAAGGCCACTTAGGAATCCAGTATCACCAATAAGGCCCAAAGTCTCTGGGAGGGCAGGGGAGGAGACTGCCTAGGCATTCTGTGGGAGCTTCCCTCCCTCCCCCTATACCCCCCTCTCCTAAACATCTCTGGTTTCAGTGCCCACTCAGCCCCACATCCACTGTTCTAAGTCCAAGCCACCCTCTTCTCACACTGGGGTTAGCTCAGCAACCTCCAAATTAGCCAGCTTCCTTCCACCTCACACCTGCCACCAACTCTGTACTGCGCTGCAGCCAGAAAGCACTTTCTTGTCCACATTAAAGCATTTTCATTATAAAAGTGATAGTTGCTTGTTGTGCAATAGAGAAATCACCTGGATTCCACCCTTGTTGTATCATTCAACACATTTAAAAAATATTTTTCAAATTGACACATAATAATTGTACATATTTAGAGGTACTTTGTGATGTTTTCATACATACAATGTATAGTGATCATTGGCAATTAGCATAGCCATCATCTCAAACATTTGTCATTTCTTTGTGTTAGGAACGTTCAATATGCTCTCTTCTATCTGAAAATATATGTTGTTTTTAGTCATCATACAGTGCTATACACATGAAAACTTATTCCTCCTGTCTAGCTGTAATTTTGTGTCCTTTAAAAAAAATCTCTCACTACTCCTCCTTTCCCAGACTCTAGTAACCTTTGTTCTACCTTTTACATCTATGAGATCAACTATTTTTAGCCTCTGCATAAGGGTGACAATATGTAGTTTCTGTTCCTGGCTTATTTCAATTAATATAATGTCATCCACTACCTTCCATGTTGTCACCAATGACAGCATTTTTTTAATGGCTGAACAGTAGTCCATTGTGTGTATATATTACACTTTCTTCATCCAGTCATCTGTTGTTGAACACTGGATTGATTTCATATGTTGACTATTGTGAATCATGCTGCAATAAGCATGCAATAAGCATGAAGGTACAGATATCCTTTCAGTACACTGATTTTCCTTCCTTTTCTTTTAATAAATACCCAGTAGGAAAATTGCTGGATCATGTGTGAGTTCTATTTGTAGGTTTTTGAGAAACCTCCATGTCATTCTCCATAGTGGTTGTACTACTGTACATTCCCACCAACAGTGTATATGAGTTTCCTTTTTTTTGGCATCCTTCCCAGTGTTGTTTTTGTCATTGTTGTTGTTTTGTCTTGTTGATAACGACTATACTAACTGGGATATGGTATGTCATTGTGGTTTTGATTTACATTTCCTTAATGATTAGTGATGTTGAACATGTTTTCACATACCTGTTGACCATTTGTATGTCCTCTTTTGAGAAATATCTGTTCAGATCATTTGCTTGTTTTTAATCAGATTTTTTTCTGAGGTGACATGTTTGAGTTTCTTGTATACTGTGGATATTAATCTGCTGTCTGATTAATAATTTGCAAATCTTTTCTCCTGGCTATCTTTTCACTTTATTGATTATTTTCTTTGATATGCAGAAACTTCTTAGTTTGATATAATCTCATTTGTTCATTTTTCCTTTGGTTGCCATTGCTTTTGAGGTGTTATTCATAAAATTTTTTTCCCAGACCAGTGTCCTGAAGCATTTCCACCATGTTTTATTCTAGTAGTTTTATGGTTTCAGGGTCTTAAATTTGTGTCATGAATCCATTTTGAGTTGATTTTTGCATGAAAAGTAGGGGTGAGAAATAGGGGTCTAGTTTCATTCAACTACTTATGGATATCCAGTTTGCCCAGCACCATCTATGAAAGAGACTGTACTTTCGCAATGACTGTTCTTGGCACCTTTGTCAAAAATCAGCTGACAATGGATATGTAAATTAATTTCTGTGTTTTCTATTCTCTTGCATTGTTTCATGTCTGTTTTATGCCAGGACTATTCTGTTTCAGTTATTATAGCTTTGTATATATTTTGAAGTCTGATAGTGTGATACCTCCAGTTTTGTTCTTTTTCTCAGCATTGCTTTGACTATTGGGGTCTTTTGTGGTTCTCTATGAATGTTTGAAATTTTTTCTATTTCTGTGAAGAATGTCACTGGTATTTTGATAAGGATTGTATTGACCCTGTAGATTGCTTTGTGCAGTATGCTTATTTTAACAATATTAATTGTTCAAGTTCATGAACATGGGATGCCTTTCCATTTTTAATGTGTGCCCTCTTTAATTTCTTTTATCAATGTTTTATAGTTCTCAGTATATATATTTTTCACCTCCTTCGTTAAATTTATTCTTAGGTATTTTTCATAGCTATTTTAAATGGGATTCCTTTCTTAGTTTTATTTTCAACTAATTTATTATTCATGTATGTAAATGCTACAGGTTTTTGTATTTTGATTTGTATTGTGCAACTTCACTGAATTTGTTTATTGGTTGTAACAGGTCTTTTGTTTTTTGGTAGAGCTTTTTTTTTTTTTTTTTTTTTTTTTTTTGCAGTTGTGAGATTTAATAGAGGGAAAACAGAGCTCCCATAAAATGGGAGGTGACCCAAGGGGGATTGCCATTGTCGGCTCAAATACCTGGGTTTATAAATTCTGATCATTGTCCCTCCCACTGTGCTCTCAGACAATAGATGATTAGCTATTTCTTTACCTCCTGTTTTAGCCTAATTAGCATTTTAGTGAACTATCTTTACTAAAGTTAACACACTTTAGTATGTTAACTTGCAAGCCCCGTGTTTAAAGGTGGATGTGGTCACCTTCCCAGCTAGGCTTAGGGATTCTTAGTCGGCCTAGGAAATCCAGCTAGTCCTGTCTCTCAGTCCCCCTTCTCAACAGAAAAACTCAAGTGCTATTGGGGAGGTTGGCCAATGACCACTGTAACTGCTTCTTGCTGAATTGGGGCATAGTAGGGGTCATGCAGTCGAGATTTCCTCAGGAGGGGTGCCTTTGATGTCATCAACATCGGAGCATGGGCTAGCAGGCTGGTCCAGGGGTCTGTGGTAGATCTTAGTCGTGGACGGCATCTGGGGCTCCATTTGAAGAAATATTTGTAGTTTTACAGCTTTGATTCTGGAAGAGACAAACTTAACAAGGAGGTTAAAGATACAGGGATTGAAATGTGTGGCCTGCAGTGCAGGGGATTATTTCTTTGGCACACTTCACAGGCCCTGACTATCTGCTTGATAGTTTTGAAAAAGCCACTATGCAGCCATAAAAAAGGATGAGTTTTCGTCCTTTGTAGGGACATGGATGCAGCTGGAAACCATCATTCTTAGCAAACTATCACAAGAAGAGAAAACCAAACACCGCATGTTCTCACTCATAGGTGGGAACTGAACAATGAGATCACTTGGACTCGGGAAGGGGAACATCACACACTGGGGCCTATCATGGGGAGGGGGGAGGGGGGAGGGATTGCATTGGGGAGTTATACATGATATAAATGATGAATTGATGGGTGCTGACGAGTTGATGGGTGCAGCACACCAACATGGCACAAATATACGTATGTAACAAACCTGCACGTTATGCACATGTACCCTAGAACTTAAAGTATAATAAAAAAAAAAAAAAAAAGAAAAAGCCTGGTCTAGTAAATAGTAATTTGGCCATCTGATGGGTGCTATCAATGCCTAAGTGAAAGGTTTGGTGAAGGGTTTTAAGTAATTTCCATTGGTTAGCTGCAGGCAAAAGTATATTTCCTTCTTCAGTGGCTAGCCATCCTGAGGAGAGGAAACTATGTCCTTGTGAGGCTCCCCATTCTACTTTTGCTGAGTACTGGGGCTTAGTTTCCGGAGGGGATTACCCCATACTAGGGGTCCTTGTATAAGCATTTCTAATGGAGGGTCCCGCCTTGCGGCTCTTTTGGCTTCAATATCCACTTGGTTGTTCCCTTCTATTTCCCTTTCCTTTCCTTTCTGATGACCCCGGCAGTGTAAGACTGCCACCCCTTTAGGTTTCTGTACAGCTAATAGTAATCTCCTAATGGTTTCCTGATATTTGATAGGTGTTCCCTTGGAAGTTAGGAATTCCCTTTCTCTCCATATTGCTGCGTGGGCATGGAGGACTAGGTAAGCAGACTTAGAGTCTGTGTATATATTTACCCTTTTTCCTTCTCCTAATTCTAGCCCGAGTGAGGGCTATTAGTTCTGCCAGCTGAGCGCTAGTTCCCGGAGTGAGGGGATTACTTTCAAGTATTCCATTATCACTGACCACTGCATACTCCACTTTTCAAAGTCCTTTTTCTACAAAGGAACTCCCATCAGTATACAAGCTGAGGTCGGGATCTAGAAGGTCCCCTCGACTGGCATAGTTTTGAGCAATTACTTGTTGACAGTTGTGTTCTATTTTTTCTTCATTGTCTGGAAGAAATGTGGCTGATTTGAGTTGCACAAGTGCACAGTTACAACACTGGTCCTTCAAGTAATAGAGCCTGATATTTAAGCAAATGGTTGTCTGACAGCCACAAGTCTCCTTTAGCAGTGAGTAAGCTGTTCACATCATGAGATGTCCACACAGTAAGATCTCTTCCCTGTATCATTTTAACTGCTTCAGATACTAAGACTGCTACTGCTGCCACTACCCGTAAACAATGAGGCCAACCCTTTGCCACTACATCAATTTCCTTACTCAGGTATGCCACATGTTTCAAGCTGGTCCCTCAGACCTGTGTAAGGACTCCTAGAGCTATTCCTGTTTTTTTCTGTGACTTATAAGGAAAAGTCTTGCCACATTGGCAAGCTTAACACTGGGGCTTAGGTTAGGGCCTTTTTTAGGGCCTGGAAAGCCACTTCTGCTTCAGGTGTCCATCTTACTAAATGGACATTGGCTTTCTGAGTTTCCTTAATTAGTGCATATAATGGCCTGGCTATTTCACAGTACCTGGGAATCCATATTCAGCAGAAGCCTGTTATGCCAAGGAGCCCTCTTAGTTGCTTTAAGGTTTTGGGATGAGGATAAGCCAAAATAGGCCGGCTACATTCCTCACTGAGGGCCCTGGTGCCTTTGGATAATTTTAGCACTAAGCATTTAACCTGCTGTGAGCAGAGCTGAGCCTTTGGTTTGGAAATGTTATAGCCACAAGTGGAGAGGAAATTAAAGAACGCTTAGGTGGCTTGATGACACAAGGTTTCTGGTCAGGCGGCTAAAAGTAAATCATCCACATGCCAAAGGACAAGAGTGTCCAGGTATGAGAACTGGCTCAAGTCTTGGGCTAATGTCTGGCCAAATAGATGGGGGCTCTCCCTGAACCCTTGGGGTAAAACAGTCCAGGTGAGTTGAGACGTTGTATTTGAAGGATCTTCAAAGGCAAACAAGAATTGAGAGTCAGGATGTACAGAAACACAGAAAAAGACATCCTTAAGGTCCAGGACTATAAAGAACTCTGCTTCATCTGGTATTTGGGAAAGCAGAGTATAAGGGTTACATACAGCTGGGTATAGAGGGACAACGGCCTCATTGATAATCCCGAGATCTTGCACTAACCTTCACTGCCCATTGGGTTTCTGTACTCCTACAATTGGAGTATTGCAGGGGCTATTGCATGGTTTTACTAGGCTTTGGGCTTTTAGGTTCTTAATCCTTTGGAGCCCTTTTTGGGCCTTGGGTCTAAGGGAGTACTGGCTTTGGTAGGAAAAAGAGGTGGAATCTTTTAGTTTAATTTGAACAGGGCAGGCATTCTTTGCTCATCCATATTGTCCTTCTGTTGCCCAGACTTCAGGATTAATTCCTTCCTCAAGCAGGGGACAACAAATGGGTGTTCCTTCTCCTATGTTCAGGTGTATGATGGCCCCTGCTTTTGCTAGAATGTCTCTTCCTAACAAGGGAGTGGGGCTTTCAGGCATAATTGGAAAAGTATGTGAAAAAAGTAAAGTTCCTCAGTCACAACTTAGTGGCTGGGAGAAGTATCTAGTGACTGGCTGTCCTAGGACCCCTCAGATAGTGACAGATCTGGAGGACCGTTGTCTGGGACAGGAGAGTAAGACTGAGAAGGCTGTGCCAGTGTCCAGGAGACAGTTAACCCCCTGGCCCTCAATGGTTAAGCATACCCAGGGCTCTGTGAGGGTGATGGCATGGGCTGGTGCTTACCCCGGGCACCCTCAGTCCTGCTGCTGGATCACCTGTTTAGTGGCTTCTGACTCAGAGGACCTTCATCCCCTGGGGCAGTGGGCCTTCCAGTGATTCCCTTGGCATAAGGGGCATGGACGAGGGGGCAGCTTATTTCTATTCGGACAATCTTTTTTAAAGTGTTCTTGTAGAACGCACTAGAAGCAAGCACTATTAGACATTTGATTTGCCCAGGCTTTCTGTGTTCCAGAGCCTCCAAAGTCTGCTTACCTGAGGGCCACGACTAAAGCAGTGGCCTATTTCTTATTTTGTTTCTCCCATTCCGCCTGCTCTGCCTGATCTCTATTATAAAAAAACAAGGTTGCCATGTTCAATAGTTCTAATAGCTCTATTAGAAGCCATGGGTCATGGGGCTATGAAGCCAGTAACTAAGTTTTGCTCCAGGCCTAAGGCAGACTCTTGAAGTTTTTTTCTAATGTCAGCAGTGGACTGAATGATAAACTTATCCTTTAAGATTAGTTGGCCTTCAATAGAGTCAGGTGACAGAGAGGTATGCTTCCTCAATGCCTCCCTTAGTTTCTCCAAAAAGACAGTAGGATTTTCTTCCTTCCCCTGTGTTATACTGGACATCATAGAATAATTTTTGGACTTCTTCCTAGTTTTCCTTAGTCCTTCTAGATCACAAGTTAGTAAATGTCAGCGGCACCAGTCTCCATGTTCTGATTCTGCATCCTACTGAGGGTCTACACTGGGAACTGCCTGCAGACCTGTTGGGAATTGTTCTCTTTCCTCTGTTGTCATTCTATCATTGACCTGACTGAGATACCAGAGATGACCAAACTCTTGGGCCACAGTTATGGGAGCACTTCTGTCATTTGGGGTTAGTGTCTGATCTAGCAGTAACATTATATCACTCCATGTCAGATCAAAGGATTGTCCTAACCCTTGTAAAACAGCGGTGGCTCAAGCCTGTAATCCCAGCACTTTGGGAGGCCGAGACAGGCGGATCACGAGGTCAGGAGATCGAGACCATCCTGGCTAACATGGTGAAACCCCGTCTCTACTAAAAACACAAAAAATTAGCCGGGCGAGGTGGCGGGCGCCTGTGGTCCCAGCTACTCGGGAGGCTGAGGCAGGAGAATGGCGTGAACCCGGGAGGCGGAGGTTACAGTGAGCTGAGGTCCAGCCACTGCACCCCAGCCTGGGCGACAGAGCAAGACTCCGTCTCAAAAAAAAAAAAAAAAAACTAAAAAAAATCAGTACAGATAAGCAAATGCTGAGAGATTTATCTCAACATCAGGCCTGCCCCACAAGAGTTCCTGAAGGAAGCACTAAACATGGAAAGGAAAAACAGGTACCAGCCACTACAAAAACATGCAAAAATGTAAAGACTATCGATGCTAGGAAGAAATTGCATCAACTAACTAGCAAAATAACCAGCTAACATGATAATGACAGGATCAAGTTCACACATAACAATATTAACCTTAAATGTAAATGGGCTAAATGCTCCAATTAAAAGACACAGACAGGAAAGTTGGATAGTCAAGACCCATCAGTTTGCTGTATTCAGGAGACCAATCTCACATGCAGAGACACACATAGGCTCAAAATAAAGGGATAGAGGAAGATCTACCAAGGAAACGGAAAACAAATAAAGGCAGGGGTTGCAATTCTAGTCTCTGATAAAACAGACTTTAAACCAACAAAGATCAAAAGAGACAAAGAAGGCCATTACATAATGGTAAAGGGATCAATCCAACAAGAAGAGCTAACTATCCTAAATATATATGCACCCAATACAGGAGCACCTAGATTCATAAAGCAAGCCCTTAGAGACTTAGACTCCCATACAATAATAATGGGAGATTTTAACACCACACTGTCAACATTACACAGATCAACAAGATAGAAACTTAACAAGGATATCCATGAATTGAACTCAACTCTGCACCAAGCAGACCTAATAGACATCTACAAAACTCTCCACCTCAATTCAACATAGTATACATTCTTCTCAGCACCACATCGTACTTATTCCAAAATTGACCACATAGTTGGAAGTAAAGCACTCTTCAGCAAATGTAAAAGAATAGAAATTATAACAAACTGTCTCTCAGACCACAGTGAAATCAAACTAGAACTCGGGATTAAGAAACTCAATCAAAACCGCACAATTACATGGAAACTGAACAACCTGCTCCTGAATGACTACTGAGTACATAACGAAATGAAGGCAGAAATAAAGATGTTCTTTGAAACCAATGAGAACAAAGATACAACATACCAGATTCTCTGGGACACATTTAAAGCAGTGTGTAGAGGGAAATTTACAGCACTAAATGCCCACCAGACAAAGAACGAAAGATCTAAAATCAGCACCCTAACATCACAAATAAAAGAACTAGAGAAACAAGAGCAAACACATTCAAAAGCTAGCAGAAGGCAAGAAATACTTAAGATCAGAGCAGAACTGAAGGAGAGAGAAACACAAAAAACCCTTCAAAAAATGAATGAATCAAGGAGCTGGTTTTTTGAAGAGATAACAAAATTGACAGACCACTAGCAAGAATAATAGAGAAGAAAAGAGAGAAGAATCAAATAGATGCAACAAAAAATGATAAAGGGGATATCACCACCGACCCGACAGAAATACAAACTACCATCAGAGAATACTATAAACACCTCTACACGAATAAACTAGAAAACCTAGTAGAAATGGATAAATCCCTATACACATACACTCTCCCAAGACTAAACCAGGAAGAACTTGAATCCCTGAGTAGACCAATAACAGGCTCTGAAATTAAGGCAATAATTAATAGCCTGCCATTCAAAAAAAGTCTAGGACCAGATGGATTCACAGCCAAATTCTACCAGAGGTACAAGGAGGAGATGCTATCATTCCTTCTGAAACTATTCCAATCAATGGAAAAAGAGGGAATATTCCCTAACTCATTTTATGAAGCCAACATCATCCTGATGCCAATGCCTGGCAGAGATACAACAAAAAAAGAGAATTTTAGACCAATATCCCTGATGACATCGATGCAAAAATCCTCAATAAAATACTGGCAAACCGAATCCAGCAGCACATCAAAAAGCTTATCCACCATGACCAAGTGGGCTTCATCCCTGGGATGCAAGGCTGGTTCAACATATGCAAATCAATAAACGTAATCCAGCATATAAACAGAACCAAAGACAAAAACCACATGATGATCTCAATAGATGCAGAAAAGGCCTTTGACAAAATTCAACAGCCCTTCATGATAAAAACTCTCAATAAATTCAGTATTGATGGAACATATCTCAAAATAATAAGAGCTATTTATGACAAACCCACAGCCAATATCATACTGAATGGGCAAAAACTGGAAGCATTCCCCTTGAAAACTGGCACAAGACAGGGATGCAGTCTCTCACTACTCCTGTTCAACATGGTGTTAGAAGTTTTGGCCAGGGCAATCAGGCAAGAGAAAGAAATAAAAGGTATTCAATTAGGAAAAGAGGAAGTCAAATTGTCCCTGTTTGCAGATGACATGATTGTATATTTAGAAAACCCCATGATCTCAGCCCCAAATCTCCTTAAGCTGATAAACAACTTCAGCAAGGTCTCAGGATGCAAAATCAATGTGCAAAAGTCACTGGCATTCTTATATACCAATAACAGACAAACAGAGAGCCAAATCATGAGTGAACTCCCATTCACAGTTGCTTCAAAGGGAATAAAATACCTAGGAATCCAACTTACAAGGGATGTGAAGGACCTCTTCAAGGAGAACTACAAACCACTGCTTAATGAAATAAAAGAGGACACAAACAAATGGAAGAACATTTCATGCTCATGGATAGGAAGAACTAATACTGTAAAAATGGCCATACTGCCCTAGGTAATTTACGGATTAAGTGCCATCCCCATTAAGCTACCAATGACTTTCTTCACAGAATTGGAAAAAACTGCTTTAAAGTTCATATGGAACCAAAAAAGAGCCCACATTGCCAAAACAGTCCTAACCCAAAAGAACAAATCTGGAGGCGTCACACTACCTGACTTCAAACTGTACTACAAGGCTACAGTAACCAAGCAGCATGGTACTGGTACCAAAACAGAGATATAGACCAATGGAATGGAACAGAGCCCTGAGAAATAACCACACATCTACAACCATCTGATCTTTGACAAATCTGACGAAAACAAGGAATGGGGAAAGGATTCCCTATTTAATTAATGGTGCTGGGAAAACCGGATAGCCATAAGTAGAAAGCTGAAATTGGATCCCTTCCTTACTCCTTATACGAAAATTAATTCAAGATGAATTAGAGACTCAAATGTTAGACCTAAAACCATAAAAACCCTAGAAGAAAACCTAGGCAATACCATTCAAGACATAGGCATGGGCAAGGACTTCATGTCTAAAACACCAAAAGCAATGGCAACAAAAGCCAAAATTGACAAATGGGGTCTAATTAAACTAAAGAGCTTCTGCACAGCAAAAGAAACTACCATCAGAGTGAACAGGCAACCTACAGAATGGGAGAAAACTTTTGCAATCTACTCATCTGACAAAGCGCTAATATCCAGAACCTACAAAGAACTCAATCAAATTTACAAGAAAAAAAACAAACAACCCCATCAAAAAGTGGGCAAAGGACATGAACAGACACTTCTCAAAAGAAGACATTTATGCAGCCAACAGACACATGAAAAAATGCTCATCATCATTGGTCATCAGAGAAATGCAAATCAAAACCACAATGAGATACCATCTCACACCTGTTAGAATGGGGATCCTTAAAAAGTCAGGAAACAATAGGTGCTGGAGAGGATGTGGAGAAATAGGAACACTTTCACACTGTTGGTGGGACTGTAAACTAGTTCAACCATTGTGGAAGACAGTATAGTGATTCCTCAAGGATCCAGAACTAGAAATAGCATTTAACCCAGCCATCCCATTACTGGGTATATACCCAAAGGATTATAAATCATGCTGCTATAAAGACACATGCACACATATGTTTATTGTGGCACTATTCACAATAGCAAAGACTTGGAACCAACCCAAATGTCCATTAATGACAGACTGGATTAAGAGAATGTGGCACATATACACCATGGAATACTATGCAGCCATAAAAAAGGATGAATTCATGTCCTTTGTAGGGACATGGATGCAGCTGGAAACCATTCTCAGCAAACTATTGCAAGAACAGAAAACCAAACACCACATTTTCTAAGTCATAGGTGGGAATTGAACAATGAGAACACCTGGACACAGGAAGGGGAACATCACACACCAGGGTCTGTTGTGGGATTGGGGGAGGGGGGCAGGATAGCATTGGGAGATATACCTAATGTAAATGACGAGTTAATGGGTGCAGCACACCAACATGGCACATGTATACATATGTAACAAATCTGCACATTGTGGACATGTACCCTAGAATTTAAAGTATAATAAAAAGACAAAAAATTTCAATTAAAAAGTATATATAGCCATCAGCATTATCTGAGAATTTACCTAGGTCTATTTTAATTTGCTTCAAGTCTGACAGGGAAAAAGGTATGCATACTCTGACTGGGACAAATTTTCCAGAATACATCTTAGGGGCAATTTTGCCTTGGGGTGATTTTTCCCATCTGAAAATAAAACACAGGGATGCCAGCACCCCTAGTCATTTTCTGATGAGCATTAGTCCTAGGGCATCCTCTATAGTCCTAATGCTTATTCCTTTCCAAGGTGCATAACCACCCAGGGACCTCTGCTTATCAGATTAGTTACTTTCAATGACGTAGCAGCCCTCCACCTATTTTCCTGCCTTTCCTGACCACAAAGAAAGGGGTCTGGGCTACTGGATTCTAGAGGTCCTTTACCAGCATGCCCAACATTGCCATTGTGCTCAGAAGTGGGTTCCATTCTAGGGTGTGTAACAACCTGTGGAGCTCTGCTTATTGGATTAGTTACGCTCACCAGTGGAGCAGTTCTGCACCAGTTTTCCCACATTCCCTGACCACAAAGAAAGGGGTCCAGGCTGCTAGATTCTAGTGGTCCTTTACGAGCACGTCCGACATTGCCTTTGCCCTCAAGGGTGAGTTCTAGAGCTGGGCTGGGTTCCTGAGTATTTCATAATAACAAAATTGCCCCATCAAGATGCATTCCTACAAACAACAGTTCTCTCTTATGCAAACTTGTTTGACAGAGGGTATGGGTAACATTTTGGGTCAGGAATGAGACAGAGTTTTGGATTCTGTAAGTACTTTAAGGTTTGGTTGAGTGCAAACGGCTCTCATGTTTGAGCAGACCAATTATTAGGCAATTTCCTTAACTCTGCTTCTACAGGAGTTTCCCTCAATTATTGAATACCCATTGTGTTTTTTCCTCAGTCACCTGGGAGGAAACATCTATTGTCCTGTCCTGAAGGGAGTTCCTCTTAGGTCTGGTCGGACCTTTGTATGGTAACTAAGATTTAAATCCCCTGTTAGGAAATCTGCTGGATTAAGGGAATTTTCACTGGTTAATGTTAAATTATCTTTTTCTAGCAGAATAACCCCATACTTTAAGACTTTTGAGTTAGTAAACTACGCTTCTTGCTGTTTTGACTTAGGATAGTTCTGATCTGGTGAGGTGGGCTTACAATGAGGTTTCCTCTAAAGGCTAATTTTTAACTTCCTTCAGTTAGCAAAGCAGTTGCCGCTACAGATTGAATGCACATGGGCCATCCGTAGGTTCCTGGGTTAAGGATTTTTCATAGGAAGGCTACTGGTTGTCAGTGGCCTCAGTGCTTTTGGGCTATGCCCTTGTTTACACTGACAACAAGGTGGTATTGGAGTGTTATAGGGTCATGGAGAAAACTTTCAATTATCAACTATAGGTTTTACATTTACCCTGGCTTTTAAAGAAGCAGTGTATTTTTTTCAAAAAAATACACTGTTTTTTCTTACTACTTCTATCTTTCTCTTTCTCTCTTTCTTTCTCCTTTCTGTCTTTGTAGATGGATTTTGGAAACACAGTGGAAGGGTGTTCACTTGTTGTCCCCATTTGCCACCATAGAAATATGCACCTCCCTTTTATTTACTCAATTTGCTTTCATCCTGATCTATTATGTTGTTGTAGACCCAGTTCCAGTTGTTAAAAATCCTAGGTTATCAGTTCTAAGGCCCTGGCAAGGGTGGTGGGGAATGGGTCCCACATAATTGTCCATGTGGAGAACTGTATGGCTAAATAGGGAGGAACATCAGGGACAAGACGCCCTGGGTTCATAGCCTAGGGGCCTAAGGAAGCAGCGGAGAGCTTCCTCAGATCCCTTTGGAGATACAATCTGCACTAATACTTGGAGGACGAAGTGAAAACCTAAAGCATTAGTATCTAGGAGGCAGGGATCAGAGGAAATAGATTCAGAAGTAAGGAGAATTTTGGGGCTACACATTCAAGAAAATCGTGGTCAGGACCCAGGAGGTATGGGTCAGAAGGAAAGGTAGGGGCGCATGCATGGGCGACTGTTGAGTAGAAACTCCTGGCTGCGCCATGATCTCAAGCAGCTAATCCCAGGAGTTTGGGACAAGAGATTTCTGCCTCTAGTCGGACCTCAGCTTCCCCCGGAAAACTGAAAGGGGAAGCTGGTTCCAGGCAGACCAATACTCCCAACCCAGAAAAGGTTGGGGCTTGTTAGAAAGTCCTTACTCAGACAGTCTCACACCTGACTCTTAAGTCCAGAGGCCATGCTGATCGTTTTTAACCAGCCAACAGGTGCCTGGTATTTTCCTCCAATTCTAAGGAAGAATAGGACAGAATAGCAAGAGAAAGTGGTCCAATATTGCTCACCACTTTGGAGGTCCCTTCGTGGTCACCAAAATGTTACTGGGGGACTTGGGGTCCTTGGCCTCGCTGATTCTAGGGAATGGAATCCTGGGCCATGCAGTGAGGGTTATAGCTCTATTAGAAGCCATGGGTCAAGGAAGAGAACCGTGGAACACAGCGACTAGTGTTCAGCTCGATTAGGATGAACCTGGGCACTTAGTCATGCAGGAACAATGGCGAGTCTTTAGTCTGATCGGGAGTGGCAAGGGGTGCCTCCCTGGATCAGGAGTGCCATGGACACCCTGCCAGATCCAGAGGTGTGGAAGTCAGTGTCAGGACTGGAACGGTGGCAAACAGCGGTGATGGATGGCAAGCAAAAGCTCAGCTCAAGTTGTAACAAACATAAACCAGAAGAGTGTGCAGTTTCACGATTTAATACATTGAAAACAGAGCTCCCATAAAATGGGAGGGGACCCAAAGGGGGTTGCCAGATTTTTTCAATATATAATATTATGTCATCCGCAAACAAGGACAATTTGACTTCTTCCTTCTTAACTTAGATGTCCCTTATTTCTACTTTTGCCTAATTGCTCTAGCTAGTGCTTCCAATACTATGTTGACTATGAATAGTGAGATAGAGCATTCTTGTCTTGTAGTTCTTAAAGGAAAAACTTTCAGCTTTTTCCCAATCAGTTTGTTAGCCACAGATTTTTTGTAAATGGCCTTTATTGTGTTTAAAACATTTTCGTTGAGGATCTGCATGTGCAGGGCTCTGTTCCAGACATCTCAGAGGACAGAGACCGAAATCATTCTGCCCTTTCATTCTATGGGAAATACAAATAATAGACAGACAATTCAGTAAAATAATCACAGACAGCAATGAGTGCTGAGAATAAAGACAGTGCTATGAGAGACACTAAAGGGAAGGACCTGCTTAAATAGGTGATCTGGGCAGGCCTCTTCTCATAGACAAGACTTATGGTGAAACTCAAAGGATGGTGAGACTCTGGCTGTGTGAAGCACAAGGGAGGAACATTCAGTATGCGAAGAACAGCAAGCACAAATGCTCTGGTGTGGAAAAGATCATGGTATATTTTAGGAGCCATCCCATGGTGAGACAATCGCCTTAGAAGAGGCTGAAGAGATCACACAGATGGTGACATGTGCGGTATATCAGAGTATGATCAAAATGCAGAAGGATAATGGCTAAAAATACTTTGCTCCATGCCCAGCACCTAGCAAGTATTATCCTAAGGAAATGATACTCAGATATTAGCAAAACTGAAGTTAGAAATTTGAAATGATGATCCTGACACTCACACTTAAATGCTTTGTAATCTGAAAGTCACTTAACATCTCTGGGCCTTGGTTCACCTGTCTGTAAAATAAGGTGAATATTAATGACACCTAGTAAATTAAGGAGTAGCTGTGACTGTGCTTAGCAAAGATTAAGCACTCAGCAAATACAGAAGAGACATTTTGAGGCTTAATGCCATGCTGGCACTGTGCAAGGTACTGAAGTAAGAAAACCTCCCTTTCTCAGAATCACATCTGCCTCTCATTCCAGGTAGGAAGTGATGATACAGAAGGTCCTCAGCTAAGACTAAACATATTTCTTGGGTTGGGCGCGGTGGCTCACGCCTGTAATCCCAGCACTTTGGGAGGCCGAGACGGGCGGATCACGAGGTCAGGAGATCAAGACCATCCTGGCTAACACGGTGAAACCCCGTCTCTACTAAAAAAATACAAAAAACTAGCCGGGCGTGGTGGCGGGTGCCTATAGTCCCGGCTACTTGGGAGACTGAGGCAGGAGAATGGCGTAAACCCAGGAGGCGGAGCTTGCAGTGAGCTGAGATCCAGCCACTGCACTCCAGCCTGGGCGACAGAGTGAGACTCCATCTCAAAAAAAAAAAAAAAAAAAATTTCTTTGCCTTTCATCAGACTAGAAAAGCAAGCAAATATTTAAGTTTTAAAGGTTTGTGCCTGGAAGATACAGTTTTTGTAGAGCAGTAAAAGTAAATAAGAAATGTAAAGTTACATCAGCGTCAAACTCACCTTTAGCAAAACCTAGAAATCAAGTCCCTGGACTGATCTACCCACAGGAGTAACTGCTTCAAGATGCCACCAAGGGGCATCTTGCTGTTCCCTCCTCTGCCTTGGCTTGCCTAAATACTGAATCAGGAAATATCCAGCAACACAAATATCAGTTTCGTTTTTACAATGTGGCACTCAAAAGTGAACTGAGTCTCTTCAACATGATGATATAACCAGTTCAAAGTTTTGCTTTTTCCAGCTGTGACTCATTGATTCAATCAGTAGGTATTCCTTGGGTATCATCAACAGAGAGTCATCTTCTTCATGCGATGGGAAGCAAAGGACATAGCAGCTGAGTTATGACCTTTCAGGAGGTTTTGTGGAGGTATCTGAGTAGTAAATAAGCGGGATAGGCCAGGATCAGTATTTCACACCTGTAATCCCAGCACTTTGGGAGGCCAAAGTGGGTGGATCACCTGAGGTCAGGCGTTTGAGACCAGCTTGGCCAATACGGTGAAACCTTGGCACTACTAAAAATACAAAAATTAGCCAGGCATGGTGGTGGGTGCCTGTGATCCCACCTACTCAGGAGGCTGAGGTAGGAGAATCACTCTAACCTAGGAGGATGAGGTTTCAGTGAGCTGAGATTGTGCCACTGCACTCCAGCCAGGGTGACAGAGCAAGGCTCTGTCTCAATAAATAAATAAACAAACAAACAAGTGGGATAGATATATACTTGTTAATAAGTCTTGACAATCACAACCACACTTTTCTAAGGCTTACACTCATACTCTACATATGACTGTATATTCTGCTTTTATCACTTTCCCATATGCTTTACTCATACCATTAAGCATTCTCCATAAACGTCACTTTCAATGACTATGCTACACCTAGCCCCATGGTTGCCATTCACTTTCTCACAGCAGCGGCCCTGGATAGTGAGACTTGCATTTATGCCAATATGTGGAGTTCATAATCTGACACATCTTCCTGCTATTTGGAAGCACTGAATAAAACATGGCAAACATGAAATGCCCCCTGGAAATTTCAGGGACTGCCATCTGGACTGGAGGCTCAACTTAATCTTGACCCCATTTAAATGAATGATTAACAGCAAAGTCTCTGGAGCCTGACTGCCTGGGTTACAATCCTGGCTGTACCTCTTAGCAACTGGGGGATTCTGGACAGGGAGCTACCCTGATTGCGCCTTAGCTTTCCCACCTATAATATGAAGATTTTTCAAAAAAATCTCTTTTGTGGAGTGTTTGTGAAGAAAGCATGTAAAGTTTTGGCTTCATGGCCAGAACGTAACAAGTGCTCACTAAATGTTGGCCATTACCACATTATGAGCCCAACTCTAAAGAAATTGAGAATTTGGAGAGGGAAAAAAAAAGCACAACGAGAATTCCAAGCCAAAATCTCTGACTTCGGAGCTACTGTTGCTCATGCTATAGGAGAAAAACAGGTGCTGAGCCAAGTAGGGAAAGAGTCAGGGTCCAAGGGTCCCCAGTGGGGTTTAGGGAGGCCGTGATAGGTGGTGGAAGGTAGCCACAGAACTAGGGGAGGTTGGGTGGAATGAAGGGTAAACGGTTACATGTCCCTACTGTTTGGTTTGGATAGGAGCCCAGGATTTGAGGCAGAAAGAAAAGAACTCTGACTCCCTGAGTTATGTAATCAATCACCTGCCATGAGTGGGGCAAAGGTGTTGGGCATAAGAGTTTAGATGGATTAGGGAGCAGGAGGAAATGGGGCCCCTGGGAGAGCTGACTTCCAAGGAATTCTTCCTGAAATCTACTTTGATTTATGTTCTGAATTGATGACCTTTGGTATGACCTTGTGAAGATATTTATGAGAAAAGTGAAAGGAGTGGTAATTTGAAGATGAGTTTGTTCCATTTCTGCTCTTTCATGTATGATCTCCATGAATCTGCCAGTGCTTTTTCCTTGTTCTAGTATTTACCAACTGGTAAACTCCTATTCATCCTTAATTTTTTTTCTTTATTTATTTTCTCTTATTTATTTTCTCTTTCTCTGAATGGCGCAAGTCTACAATTCATTCCTTCAGTACACTCTCTATAATGTTTTAACACAATAATTTATTTTTCTTCCTTTTGCTACTAAACGGTGAGGGTAAAAAACCTTTGTTTTTGAATAAATAAATGAGTGAATAAGTGAATAATTCTATGAGATATTCAGAGAAATGTCTGGATTTCCAGCACTTTGGAGGCCAAGGCAGGTGGATCGCAAGGTCAGGAGATCGAGATATTCAGAGAAGTGATTGTTATCCCACCCATTTTAGTTTTCTAGGGCTATTGTGAAAAAATATCAGAAAGTTGGTGGATTAAAACAGTGCAAATCTATTCTCTCATAGTTCTAGAGGCCAGAGTCTGAAATCAGATTTACAGGGCCAAAATCACAGTAGTAGAAGAGCCCCGCTCTTTCTGGAATCTCTAGGGCACTTTCATTCCCTTCCACTTCTAGGGGCAAATTTATTCCCTTCCACTTCTGGCTCCTGGTGGCTGCTGGCATTCCTTGGTTTGTGGCCACATCACTCTATTCTTCAAAGTCAACATCTTCAAATATCTTTTTCCTCTGTCTCCACATGGCCTTCACCCATGTATGTCAGACATTCCTCTGTTCCCTCTTATGAAGGGAAATAAATGATTTCATTAAGGGCTCATCTTGATAATCCAGGTTAATCTCACAATCTTTAGTATAATCATATCCTCAAAGACCACTTTTCTAACAAGATAACATAGACAAGGTTCAGAAATTAGCACCTGATACCTTTTGGAATCACTACTCAGCTTTGCACAGTCTGCCTTCTATTTCCCAAAGACTCACATCCAACCACATGCAAAATATATTCATCTCTTCCCAACAACCCAAAAGCCTCAATTCTTTATAGCATCAACTCCAAAATGTCATCTAAATATCCAAGCTCAAAAGTATCATCTTATCTCCTAAGTTATCTAACTTAGGTACCTGTGAGGTGCTGGGTATAAGCCATCCTTGAATAAAATTCTTCTAAAATTCTGGAGCTGTGAAAGTAAAAACATATGTAAAAGGGTTGCCTTCTTCCAGTTTCAAATAACATGTTCCTCATTTCATTGTGAGTTCTCATCAGAAGTACTTTTAATGTTACTTTTCCTACTAACATTCTGGTATGATAATGTAAATATTCTCCAAACCATTAGAAGCTTTTTCATCCATGCTTCTCAGTTCCTTCAAAGCCCTCATGAGAAGCATTTTAATGTCCATATATTTGCCAATAGTGAGTTTAAGGCAGTCTGTGCTTTTCTTATCAATGCACTTCAAAAATCTTCTAGTCTCTACCTATTCTTCAATTCCAAACCCAATTTTACATTTGTGAGTACTTATTACAGCACACCTCACCTCTACTAGCATAATTATTGGTCTCCTGTAACAAATGACCACAAACGTGGTGATTTAAAATGACAGAACCAGGCACAGTAGTGTGAGTGTGTAGTCCCAGCTACTCTGATAGCTGAAGCAGGAGGACTGTTTGAGCCCAGGAGTTTGAGACCAGCCTCAGCAACTTAAAGAAGACCCTGTCTATAAAACAGAGAGAAAGAAAAAAATAAAATAAAAATAGAAATTCATTATCTCGCTGTTCTGGAGGCCTGGAGTCCAAAATCAATATTCTGGCTAAAACCAAAGTGTCAGCAGGGCTGTGCTCCCTCCAGAGTTCTAGGGCAGAATCCATTCACTGCCTCCCCTAGCTGCTGCTGGCTGCCAGCATTTCGAGGTTTATGGCTGCATCCCTCCCATCCTCAAGGCCAGCATCTTCAAATCTTTTTCCATCTTATCTTTGCATGGCCTTCCCGGTGTGTGTTGTATCTCCTTTTACATTTAGAGCTCACCTTGATAACCCAGGATAATCCCCCCATCTTAGTCCTTAATTTTATCACATCACTTCCCAAATAAGATATCTTTTACAGGTTCTAGATACTCAAACTTGATATCTTTGGAGGTCATCACCCAGCATACAATAATCTTCCTACTGACCCTGAAAGACGGCCACCCCCCATCAAAATGTATTTACCTCATCCCAACATTCCAAAAGCCTCAACCCATTACAGCATCAGCTCAAGTGCAAAATCTCATCTATGTATCATCAGCTTAAAACTCTTTTTCATGTTCAAGTGGAATAGTTGATGATACAATGGAGATTGACACATCACATGTCACATATATAAGGGTAAGGTTAGTGGTAATAATTTTATTCATGAGAAATGTATGAGTTGGCCATAATGAAATGGTGGGTATTATGGCCACACTCATAGAAATAAAACTTTTAGTAGTAAAGCCTTAATAATAAAAATAAATGGTGTGATTTCTGGAATATGAAGATTATAAAATAATGACCCTGAAAATAAAGCTATTGTAAGAGTATTCTTCTTATTCAGATAAGAATAGGCAAACAGTACTGCTGCATATTTAACATTAAACCCTGACACAAGCTGTTTCCCCCTCAGTTAATCCAACTAGAGGAGCACTCAAGTAGTTTCTGATTTGTTTTTCTAAGACCACCAGAGCGGGCACAAAAGAACCAGCGAGTAGGCAAGTGTAGGAGCAAAACTGCAAGTTTATTTTGGTCACCTAAGGTGTGGGGAAGAGGTCTGTCGGCCTCCGGCAAAGAAGGCGGACAGAGTCCCCCGGTGGGGCTCTCCGACGGAGTTCCTGCAGTCGCGACATCCCGACAGAACTGGAGGACTGAGGAAGGCCACCCGTGGCGTACCTCCGGAGCGGCTTTTCTAGGAGTGGGAGGGCAATAGGCGGGGCAGGGGCGTGTCAGGGGGCGTTCCGCAGGTGTGACCAGGTAAATCTTGGTCTCTTCGGATGACGTCACCTGGCGCATGCCCAGTTGGTCTGCACCTTCCCGGGCACCGGCTGCATTTTCGCTCGCGCGGGAAAAGTTGGTGAAGAAGAACCCGGAAGTGCACCATCTTGCCTCCGTTGGTCCAGTTTCTTCTGAAGTTGAAATAAATCCCTTTATGGTAAGTGACAAGGTTATAAAAATTAATCACAATATTATTGGGTAATTGTAAGGGTAGAAAGTGTAAAGGACACACTTATTAATATAATTGATAGTAAAATGATTGCTAAACTTGCTTCATATGAAATTGTGCTGTTGCTCCTCATGCCCTAATTGAAGAAAATATATTTTGAATTTGACGCTCCTTTACATCTTAGCATGGAATATACAGCTAGGCTTGATACTGATAAATAATGTCCCGAAGTTTATATTAATTAATGGATGTGGCATAGGGAAAAGAATTATATTATTAATGTTAAGGTAGAAGATTGAATTGATAAGTAATAATATAGAGGAAGCTGATGGTTATAATGAGTATTGTATAAACAATTGAAAGCATAGGCAATTGGTTATAGTAGTTTATAGGGAGCAATAACACTAGATTCTTTTCAAAATTGTGTATGTCTTAAAACTTTTTGGGCAATTCATGTTAAGAATGCTATGGCTAATTAATCAGGAATAACTAATAATACTTTATTAATAATGAATATATTGGTAAGAAGAGGATTTGCACCTCTAATCACAAATGTCTAAGTTTGACACAAATCCAGACTGTCACCTTAACAAGTCCTGTTGGCGTTAACTTAATGTTTATTATTTACTTTAAGATTGTGTCATCTGTTTAATATATGGTGACACTGGGAAGTTTGGCCCTGTTTCTGGTGTCCTTTCTTTGGAATAGAGGCCAGTCAGGAATGGTATCCCTGTTACTGCAAGGCTTCCAGTATTTAGTGAGAATATGATACAAGACAGAGCTTTAAATTGTTCTATTTTCAAAGATGTTGCTCATCTAAAGTATGAATAATGAATCCAGAGGACAACAACAATAAAACTTTAAAGAATGCTCATATAGCCCAAATAGCCAAAGCCACACTAGAAAAAAAAAAAAAATGGAGGTATCGCATTGCCCAACTTCAAACTATACTAAGCAGTTACCAAAACAGCATGGTTCTGGTACAAAAGCAGATGCATAGACCAAGGGAACAGTTCAGAGAACTCAGAAATAAAGCTATGCACCTACAGCCATCTGATCCTCAACAAATTTGACAAAAATAAGCAATGGAAAAAGGACTCCCTATACAAAAAATGGCACTGGGAAAACTGGGTGGCCATATGCAAAAGAATGAAACTGGACCCTGACTTTTCACCACATAAAAATTAACTTAAGGCGGATTAAAGGGGCTGGGCACGGTGGCTCACTTCTGTAATCCCAGCACTTTGGGAGGCCAAGGCAGGCAGATCACAAGGTCAGGAGATTGAGACCATCCTGGCTAATATGGTGAAACCCCATCTCTACTAAAAATAAAAAAAATTAGCCAGGTGTGGTGGCAGGTGCCTGTAGTCCCAGGTACTCAGGATGCTGAGACAGGAGAATGGCATGAACCCGGGAGGCAGAGCTTGCAGTGAGCCAAGATCGGAAAGAAAAAGAAAAAAAAAGAAAAGATGGATTAAAGGTTTAAATGTAAGACCTCAAACTATAAGAATCCTAGATGAAAACCTAGGAAACATGATGATGTACATCAGCCTTAAGAAAGAATTTATAACTAAGTCCTCAAAAGCAATTGCAGAAAAGGAAAATTTGACAAGTGGAACTTAATTAAAATGCTTCTACACAGCAAAAGAAACTATAAACAGAGTAAACAGACAACCTACAGAATGGGAGAAAATATTCATAAACTATGCATCTGACAAAGGTCTAATATCCAGAATCCCTAAAGAAATTAAAGAAATTCATTTTTAGAATTTAAAGAAATTAAACAATTCTTTTTTTTATTATACTTTAAGTTCTGAGATACATGTGCAGAACGTGCAGGTTTGTTACATTGGTATACATGTACCATGGTGGCTTGCTGCACCCATCAACCCGTCATCTCCATTAGGCATTTCTCCTAATGCTATCCCTTCCCTAACCCCCCACCCCCGACAGGCCCTGGTGTGTGATGTCCCACTCCCTGTGTCCATGTGTTCTCATTTTTCCACTTCCACTTATGAAAACATGTGGTGTTTGGTTTTCTGTTATTGGGTTAGTTTGCTGAGAATGATGGTTTCCAGCTTCATCCATGTCCCTGCAAAGGACATGAACTCATCCTTTCTATGGCTGTATAGTATTCCATGGTGTATATATGCCACATTTTCCTTATCCAGTCTATCACTGATGTGCATTTGGGTTGGTTCCAAGTCTTTGCTATTGTGAACAGTATCACAATGAACATACATGTGCATGTGTCTTTATAGTAGAATGATTTATAATCCTTTGGGTATATACCCAGTAATGGGATTGCTGGGTCAAATGGTTCTAGATCCTTGAGGAATTGCCACACTGCCTTCCACAATGGCTGAATTAATTTGAACTCCCACCAACAGTGTAAAAGCATTCCTATTTCTCCACATCCTCTCCAGCATCTGTGGTTTCCTGACTTTTTAATGATTGCCATTCTAACTGGCATGAGATGGTATCTCATTGTGGTTTTGATTTGCATTTCTATAATAACCAGTGATGATGAGCTTTTTTTGCTATGTTTGTTGGCTGCATAAATGTCTTCTCTTGCGAAGTGTCTCTTCATATCCTTTGCCCACTTTTTGGCAGAGTTGTTATTTTCTTGTGAATTTGTTTATGTTCTTTGTAGATTCTCGATATTAGCCCTTTGTCAGATGGATAGATCACAAAAATTTTCTCCCATTCTGTAGATTGCCTGTTCACTCTGATGATAGTTGCTTTGCTGTGCAGAAGCTCTTTAATTTAATTAGATTCCATTTGCCAATTTTGGATTTTGTTGCCATTGCTTTTGATGTTTTGGACATGAAGTCCTTGCCCATGCCTATGTCCTGAATGGTATTGCCTAGGTTTTCTTCTAGGATTTTTATGGTTTTACATCTTAAGTTTAAGTCTTTAACTCATCTTCAGTTAATTTTTGTATAAGGTGTAAGGAAGGGACCCAGTTTCAGTTTTCTGCATATGGCTAGCCAGTTTTCCCAACACCGTTTATTAAATAGGGAATCCTTTCCCCATTGCTTGTTTTTGTTAGATTTGTCAAAAATCAGATAATTGTAGATATGTGGTGTTATTTCCAAGGCCTCTGTTCTGTTCCATTGGTCTACATATCTGTTTTGGTACCAGTACCATGCTGTTTTGGTTACTGTAGCCTTGTAGTATGGCTTGAAGTTAGGTAGCATGATGCCTCCAGCTTTGTTCTTTTTGCTTAGGATTTTCTTGGCAATGTGGGCTCTTTTTTTGTTCCATATGAAATTTAAAGTAGTTTTTTCTAATTCTGTGAAGACAGTCAATGGTAGCTTGATGGGAATAGCATTGAATCTATAAACTGCTTTGGGTAGTTTGGCCATTTTTACTATATTGATTCTTCCTATCCATGAGCATGAAATTTTTTTCCATTTTTTGTGTCCTCTTTTATTTTGTTGAGCAGTGGTTTGTAGTTTCCTTATAGAGGTCATTCACATCCCTTGTAAGTGGTATTCCTAGGTATTTTATTTTCTTTGTAGCAATTGTGAATGGGAGTTCACTCATGATTTGGCTTTCTGTGTGTCTATTATTGGTGTGTAGGAATGCTTGTGATTTTCGCACATTGATTTTGTATCCTGAGACTTTGCTGAAGTTTCTTATCAGCTTAAGGAGATTTGGAACTGAGACAATGGGGTTTTCTAAATATACAATCATGTCATCTGCAAACAGAGACAATTTGACTTTCTCTCTTCCTATTTGAATATTGTTTATTTCTTTCTCTTACCTGGCCAGAATTTCCAATACAAGCAAAAAACAAACAACCCCATTAAAGACACAGACACTTCTCTAAAGAAGACATATGAGCAGCAAACAAATATTTTAAAAAAAAATGCTCAACATCGCTAATCAACAGAAATGTGAATCAAAACCACATCTCACACAAGTCAGAATTGCTATTATTAAAAAGTTTTGATTAATTTAAAAATCCTAAGATGGCCAAATAGAAACAGCTCTAAACTCCAGCTCCCAGCGTGAGCGACACAGAAGATGGGTGATTTCTGCATTTTCAACTGAGGTACTGGGTTCATCTCACTGTGTCGTGTTGAACAGTTGGTGCTGGTCCACAGGTGCAGCCCAACCAGTGAGAGCTGAAGTAGGGTGAGGCATCTCCTCACCTGGGAAGTGCAAGGGGGAAGGGAATTCCTTTTCCTAGCCAAAGGAAGACAGCTTTGAAGAGAGCAGTGGATCTCCCAGCATGGAGGTTGAGATCTGAGAATGGACAGACTGCCTGCTCAAGTGGGTCCCTGACCCCTGAGTAGCCTAACTGGGAGACATCTTCCACTAGGTGCAGACTGACACCTCACACCTCACACGGCGGGGTACAACCCTGAGACGAAGCTTCCAGAGCAAGAATCAGATAGCAACACTCGCTGTTCAGCAATATTCTATCTTGTACAGCCTCCGCTGCTGATACCCAGGCAAACAGGGTCTGGAGTGGACCTCAAGCAAACTCCAACAGACCTACAGCTGAGGGTCCTGATTGTTAGAAGGAAAACTAACAAATAGAAAGGACACCCACACCAAAACCCCATCAGTACGTCACCATCATCAAAGACCAAAGGCAGATAAAACCACAAAGATGGGGAAAAAGCAGTGCAGAAAAGCTGGAAATTCAAAAAAATCAGAGCACATCTCCCCCTCCAAAGAAACGCAGCTCATTGCCAGCAATGGAACAAAGCTGGATGGAGAATGACTTTGATGAGTCGAGAGAAAAAGGCTTCAGTCTATCAAACTTCTCAGAGCTAAAGGAGGAACTATGTAACCAGCACAAAAAACTAAAAACCTTGAAAAAAGATTTGAAGAATGGCTAACTAGAATAACCAATGTAGAGAAGTCCTTAAAAGAACTGATAGAGATGAAAACCATAACAGAACTACATGACAAATGCACAAGCTTCAGTAACTGACTCGATCATCTGGAAGAAAGAGTATCAGCGATTGAAGATCAAATGAATGAAATGAAGTGAGAAGAGAAGTGTAGAGAAAAAAGAGTAAAAAGAAATGAACAAAGCCTCCAAGAAATATGGGATTATGTGAAAAGACCAAATCTACGTCTGATTGGTGTGCCTGAAAGTGACAGGGAAAATGGAACCAAGTTGGAAAACACTCTTCAGGATATCATCCAGGAGAACTTCCCCAACCTTGTAAGGCAGGCCAACATTGAAATTCAGGAAATACAGAGAACGCCACAAAGATACTCCTCGAGAAGAGCAACTCCAAGACACATAATTGTCAGATTCTCCAAAGTTGAAATGAAGAAAAAAATGTTAAGGGCAGCCAGAGAGAAAGGTCGGGCTACACACAAAGGGAAGCCCATCAGATAAACAGCAGATCTCTCGCAGAATCTCTCCAAGCCAGAAGAGAGTGGGGGCCAATATTCAACACTCTTAAAGAAAAGAATTTTAAACCCAGAATTTCATATCCAGCCAAACTAAGTTTCATAAGTGAAGGAGAAATAAAATCCTTTACAGATAAGCAAATGCTTAGAGATGTTCTCACCACCAGGCCTGCCTTATAAGAGATCCTGAAGGAAGCACTAACATGGAAAGGAACAACAGGTACCAGCCACTGCAAAACATGTCAAAATGTAAAGTCCATCGATGCTAGGAAGAAACTGCATCAACTAGTGAGCAAAATAACCAGCTAATATCATAATGAAAGGATCAAGTTCACACATAACAATATTAACCTTAGATGTAAATGGACTCAATGGTCCAATTAAAAGACACAGACTGGCAAATTGAATAAAGAGTCAAGATCCATCAGTTTGCTGTATTCAGGGGACCCATCTCACATGCAGAGACACACATAGGCTCAAAATAAAGGGATGGAGGAAGATCTACCAAGCAAATGGAAAACAAAAAAAAGCAGGGGTTGCAATTCTAGTCTCTGATAAAATAGACTTTAAACCATCAAAGATCAAAAGAGACAAAGAAGACCATTACATAGTGGTAAAGAGATCAATTCATCAGGAAGAGCTAAATATCCTAAATATATATGCACCCAATACAGGAGTACCCACATTCATAAAGCAAGTCCTTAGAGACTTACAAAGAGACTTAGACTCCCATACAATAATAATAGGAGACTTTAACATCCCACTGTCAACATCAGATAGATCAATGAGACAGAAAGTCAACAAGGATATCCAGGAATTGAACTCAACTCTGCACCAAGCAGACCTAATAGACATCTACAGAACTTTCCACCCCAAATCAACAGAATATACATTCTTCTCAGCACCAGATCGCACTTATACCAAAATTGACCACATAGTTGGAAGTAAAGCACTCCTCAGCAAATGTAAAAGAACAGAAATTATAACAAACTGTCTCTCAGACAACAGAGCAATCAAACTAGACCTCAGGACTAAGAAACTCAATCAAAACCACTCAACTACATCAAAATTGAACAACTTGCTCCTGAATGACTACTGGGTACATAACAAAATGAAGGCAGAAATACAGATATTCTTTGAAACCAATGAGAACAAAGATACAAAATAGCAGAATCTCTGGGACACATTTAAAGCAGTGTGTAGAGAGAAATTTATAGCACTAAATGCGCACAAGAGAAAGCAGAAAAGATCTAAAATTGACACCCTAGCATCACAATTAAAAGAACTCGAGAAGCAAGAGCAAGTACATTCAAAAGCTAGCAGAGGCCAAGAAATAACTAAGATCAGAGCAGAACTAAAGGAGATAGAGACACAAAAAACCCTCCAAAAAATCAATGAATCCAGGAGTTGGTTTTTTGAAAAGATCAACAAAATTGATAGACTGCTAGCAAGACTAATAAAGAAGAAAAGAGAGAAGAATCAAATAGATGCAATAAAAAATGATAAAGGGGATATCACCACTGACCCCACGGAAATACAAACTACCATCAGAGAATACTATAAACATCTCTACGTAAACAAACTAGAAAACCTGGAAGAAATGGATAATTTCCTGACACTTACACTCTCCCAAACTAAACCAGGAAGAAGTTGAATCCCTGAATAGACCAATAGCAGGCTCTGAAATTGTGGCAATAATTAATAGCCTACCTACCAAAAAAAGTCCAGGACCAGATGGATTCACAGACAAATTATACCAGAGGTACAAGGAGGAGTTGGTACCATTCCTTCTGAAACTATTCCAATCAATAGAAAAAGAGGGAATCCTCCCTAACTCATTTTATGAGGCCAACATCATCCTGATACCAAAGCCTGACAGAGATACAACAAAAAAAGAGAATTTTAGACCAATATCCCTGATGACATCGATGAAAAAATCCTCAATAAAATACTGGCAAACCGAATCCAGCAGCACATCAAAAAGCTTATCCACCATGATCAAGTGGGATTCATCCCTGGGATGCAAGACTTGTTCATCATCTGCAAATCAATAAACACAATCCAGCATATAAACAGAACCAAAGACAAGAACCACATGATGATCTCAATAGATGCAGAAAAGGCCTTTGACAAAATTCAACAACCTTCATGCTAAAAACTCTCAATAAATTCGGTATTGATGGAACGTATCTCAAAATAATAAGAGCTATTTATGACAAACCCACAGCCAATATCGTACTGAATGGGCAAAAACTGGAAGCATTCCCTTTGAAAACTGGCAAAAGACAGGGATGCCCTCTCTCACCACTCCTATTCAACATAGTGTTGGAATTTCTGACTAGGGCAGTCAGGCAAGAGAAAGAAATAAAGCATATTCAGTTAGGAAAAGAGGAAGTCAAATTGTCCCTGTTTGCAGATGACATGATTGTATATTTAGAAAACCCCATTGTCTCAGCCCAAAATCTCCTTAAGCTGATAAGCAACTTCAGCAAAGTCTCAAGGTACAAAATGAATGTGCAAAAATCACAAGCATTCTTATAAACCAGTAACATACAAACAGAGAGCCAAATCATGAATGAACTCCCATTCACAATAGCTTCAAAGAGAATAAAATACCTAGGAATCCAACTTACAAGGGATGTAAAGGACCTCTTCAAGGAGAACTACAAACCACTGCTCTGTCAAATAAAAGAGGACACAAACAAATGGAAGAACATACCATGCTCAAGGATAGGAAGAATCAATATTGTGAAAATGGCCATACTGCCCAAGGTTATTTATAGATTCAATGCCATCCCCTTTAAGCTACCAATAACTTTCTTCACAGAATTGGAAAAAACTGCTTTAAAGTTCATACGGAACCAAAAAAGGGCCCACATTGCCAAGACAATCCTAAGCCAAAAGAACAAAGCTGGAGGCATCATGCTACCTGACTTCAAACTATACTACAAGCCTACAGTAACCAAAACAGCATGGTACTGGTACCAAAACAGAGATATAGACCAATGGAACAGAACAGAGTCCTCGGAAATAATACCACACATCTACAGCCATCTGATCTTTGACAAACCCGAGAGAAACAAGAAATGGGGAAAGGATTCCCTATTTAATAAATGGTGCTGGGAAAAGTGGCTAGCCATAAGTAGAAAGCTGGAACTGGATCCTTTCCTTACTCCTTATACGAAAATTAATTCAAGATGGATTAGATACTTAAATGTTAGACGTAAAACCAGAAAAACCCTGGAAGAAAACCTAGGTAATACCATTAAGGACATAGGCATGGGCAAGGACTTCATGTCTAAAACACCAAAAGCAATGGCAACAAAAGCAAAGATTGACAATGGGATCTAATTAAACTAAAGAGCTTCTGCACAGCAAAAGAAACTACCATCAGAGTGAACAGGCAACCTACAGAATGGGAGAACATTTTTGCAATCTACTCATCCGACAAAGGGCTAATATCCAGAACCTATAAAGAACTCAATCAAATTTACAAGAAAAAAACAAACAACCCCATCAAAAAGTGGGCAAAGGATATGAACAGATGCTTCTCAAAAGAAGACATTCATACAACCAACAGACACATGAAAAAATGCTCATCATCACTCACCATCAGAGAAATGCAAATCAAAACCACAATGAGATACCATCTCACACCAGTTAGAATGGCAATCATTAAAAAATCAGGAAACAACAGGTGCTGGAGAGGATGTGGAGAAATAGGAACACTTTCACACTGTTGGTAGGACTGTAAACTAGTTCAACCATTGTGGAAGACAGTATGGTGATTCCTCAAGGATCCAGAACTAGAAATAGCATTTAACCCAGCCATCCCATTACTGGGTATATACCAAAAGGATTATAAATCATGCTGCTATAAAGACACATGCACATGTATGTTTATTGCGGCACTATTTACAATAGCGAAGACTTGGAATCAACCCAAATGTCCATCAGTGACAGACTGGATTAAGAAAATGTGGCACATATACACCATGGAATACTATGCAGCCATAAAAAATGATGAGTTCGTGTCCTTTGTAGGGATATGGATGCAGCTGGAAACCATCATTCTCAGCAAACTATCATGAGAACAGAAAACCAAATACCGTGTGTTCTCACTCATAGGTGGGAACTGAACAATGAGATCACTTGGACACAGGAAAGGGAACATCACACACTGGGTCCTATTGTGGGGAGGGGGCGGGGGAAGGATAGCATTAAGAGATATACCTAATGTAAATGACTAGTTAATGGGTGCAGCATACCAACATGGCACATGTATACATATGTAACAAACCTGCACGTTGTGCACATGTACCCTAGAACTTAAAATATAATTTAAAAAAATAAAAATTAAAAAAAAGTTTCAAATCAACATATGCTGTCTAGGCTGCAGAAAAAAAAACTTAATGTGTATACATTTTTCCTGGAAATGTAAATTAGTTCTGCCACCGTGGAAAGTAGTTTGGAGAGTTCTCAAGGAACTTAAAATAGAACTACTATTTGACCCAGCAATCCCAATGTTAGCTATATATCCAAAAGAAAATAAGTTGTTCTACCAAAAAGATACCTCTACTTGTACATTCATCACAGCACTATTCACAATAGCAAAGACATGGAATCAAGCTTGGTGTCCATCAATGGTGGACTGGATAAAGAAAATGTGATACATATACACAGTGGAATACTAGGCAGCTGTAAAAAATAATGAAATCATGTTCTTTGCAGCAACATGGATGAATTGGGATGCAATCATCCTAAGCAAATTAACACAGCAACAGAAAACCAAATATCACATGTTCTCACTTATAAGTGGTAACTACATGTTGGACACTTATGGACATAAATATGGGAACAATAGATACTGGGGACTACTAGAGGGGTAGGTACAGATATGAGTAAGCATTGAAAATTTGACTAATATATGCCATACTCACTACCTGAGTGGCAGAATCATTTGTATCCAAACCCTTGGCATCACACAATATATCAGTGTAAAAAACCTGCATACATACCTGAATCTAAAATAAAAGTTGAAATTATAAAAAGATGAAAAAAAAGAATGCTCATGCACAGACATGCATGTAAAAGTGCCAGGGAGGGTTAATTCATAGCAACAGTTACTATTTAACCTACTTTACTTGAGGTTGGCAAAGCAATCATTTTTTAAATATTAATTTCTGTTCACTACAGATTGTCCTCAACAAGGTAGTCAGGGCTCCTAAACAGAGTGCAAAGTTCTGATTGTGTAATTGTGTACTATTTAGGATGAAAGAGAATTGGCAAACATGCTCCTGCTGTGGCTATAGTACTAGACTGAAGTAGGAGTAAAATTGCCCTAGGACTTTCTCTGGTAAAGAAGGTAGACCTATCAATGGGGGAAAAAAAAAAAAAAAAAAATTATGTAGAATTTTTTTTAATTGTCATGTATATGAATTGAGGGAAAAAAATCATGCTATGGATATTATGAGACCAATCTCCCCAATGAAATAAAATAAAGTACTTGAACAGCTGTCATATTAGCATCTGTTTGTCCATATCATCATCCAGTTAATAGAAAGACATATTTCCCACTCCTCACTCAATATATAGATGGAAGTGGTTTTTACAGTAAATACAATTAGATTTGCAATAAGACAAAAGTAATGATTCAGCACTTGGTTAATGTTAAGTTTAAATGTACATATCATGTTGAGAATTTTCTTTGAACGTGTAACAAAAAAAGTGCTACTGAGCGAACATTATTGCGATGTAGTAAAGCAGAATGTAAATTCCTTGAGGTCAGCATTCAAGTCTGTTTTCCTCACAATGGTGCCCACACACCTAGCATACTGCCTGGCACACAGTAAATGCTCATTAAATATTTGTGAGGTACATGGACAGGGGAATGTGGTAGACAGCTGATGAAGCTTTTCTCCCACTGTTCCCCTAGTTGGATCATCCATAGTCAATCGATTCTGAACTCTGAGGTCCAAGTTCTGCCCTCCCCCTTCACTCTCCCCACCAGTGGGCGGGACAGTCCTCTCAGGACTTCAGCACAGGTGGACAAGGGTGGTCAGGAAGAGGTAGGGGCACTCAGAGATCCAGCAGGTGCTGCACCATGAGTGTCTCTGTGCTGAGCCCCAGCAGACTCCTGGGTGGTGTCTCCGGGATCCTCCAAGTGGCCTCCCTGCTCATTCTGCTTCTGCTGCTGATCAAGGCCGCTCAGCTCTACCTGCACAGGCAGTGGCTGCTCAAAGCCCTCCAGCAGTTCCCGTGCCCTCCCTCCCACTGGCTCTTTGGGCACAAACAGGAGGTAAGGAGGAACTCAATGGGGGAGTGGGAGGGCAAAGAGGTGTGGGACTCTGAGACCCTGGTCACAAAATCCATAGAGCAAAGCCTTGTTTTGTAACAAATATGAGGCTTCAAAGGAACACCCAGCCTACCTCTCTGGTGTCAGCTTGTCCCAGTCATGAGGAGCTCACTCCTCCCATGAAGCCCATCCTGCTGGTCCTCAGCTCTATCACCCATGCCCTCCTTCTGCAGATATCAAGTGTGTCTTGGCAGTCCTGCACGTGGAGGGCAATGCCTGATTGTCTCCAGGCTGATTACCCCATGAGCCTTGGCTTTTCTCAGAGAACAAGGCTTCTAGATGCTCCCTGCCCAGTCACTTAATGCCATCCTCTCTGCCTGGCCCTGCGTTTGCCTGGCAGCACAGACACCCATCTGAGGAATCCTTGGCATGAGGAGCTCATGGTCTGTGAAGAATACAGGCAGGAATTTGAGAAGGTGCCAGACTGCAGGGAAAGAGCTCACTCTGCTGGGGTAGATATCCGAGGCAGAGATCTGCTGGTGTAGGGAACCAACTGGCTAAGTAAGTTTCCCCAAGACTCACAGAATTTCCACAACAGGTGATTTAGGACCTGAAAACCTGACAATTGTGGGTACACATGATGGGGGCAGCCTGCACAATGTTCTCCAGGTGAGGAGACTAGTGTCTGAGTTGCACATTGAACAGTGTGTGTTGACCTCCTGGCTCTCCTCCCACACACCCGGACTGTGAGCTCCCTGGATGTGAGCATGTCATCCCCTCCCTGTGCCCCAGCAATCAGCAAAATCCTGGCACAACCTTGATGGTCAGCTCAGGTGTGTAGAGCAAGCTTGTCCAACCCATGCCCCATGAGGCTGTGTGTAGCTCAGGATGGCTTTGAAGGTGGCCCAACACAAATTCATAAACTTTCTTAAAACATTATGAGGTTATTTTGCAATTTGTTTGAGTTCATCAGCTATCATTAGTGTTAGTGCATTTTATGCATGGCCCAAGACAATTCTTTTTCTTCCAATGTGGCCTAGGAAAGCCAAAAGATTGGACATGCCAGGTATAGAGGAACAGAGGAAAAAGAGAAAGGAGCAGCAAGAGGGCTGAGGAGGGACACAGCCCATCCCCTGTGCACTACTATCCGGGCATGCGGAGGGGGTGGATAGGAACTGAGCAAGGTAAGGAGCTGCATGGAGAGGGACTCACCAAGGTGCTATGAATTGAACACACTTAAGTGGAGACAGGGGTTGCAGGGAACTGAGGCCTGTTGTTTCTCAGCAAAGGAGGCAACGTAGTTCTCAGCAGAGCAGAACCAATGTGGGGGCCTGACAGTGTTCAAGCCCTATATGGACTGGTCCCAATACCACTCTGCCTTCTTTCCCATTCTCCTCCTTTACCATATGTTACTCACTACCTCACTACCTGCCTATGCGTTTCAACCTCTAGGCCTCTGATCACACTGTGCTTGCTACCTGGAATTATCTTCTCACTCATATCTATCTGTTAAGGCCCAGCACCAAGCTACCTCCTTCAAGAAGGCCTCCTGGGCCTCCCAGTAGTGAAGGGCCAACTCTTTTTTTCTATGGGCTATCCTTCTCAAGTGGCCAGAGCAGTGTTAACTTGACTCAGTTATTTTTCTACAGTGTCATTAGTGTGGGCTTCTTCTGGGAGAGACCATCTCAGATTTATCTTTGTAACCCAATAGTCCCTCAGTAAATGATGACTCAATGAGTGAGGAAGAGCTGTCTAATGTTCAGTTCTGAGTTAGGTCCCTCTTCAAAGCTTCCCCAGATGCTTGTCCTTCCTTCCATCTCATATCCATTATCCCTTACTGCACAGCCTCTAATCTTCCTTACCCCGCAACTAGACTGAAAATTCCACACAGATAAGGACCACAGCTGTGTCCTAACGCAGTGTCTGAACCACACTGGGCACATAGTTTGTGCGTAGTAAGCATGTGCTGAATGAAGGAGCCTATCCCACAGTAGGGCAAGCTGCCTCAGAGCTGAAGAGTATGATTGTCAGAAGGAGGTGGGCAGACATTAGATACTTATGTGGTAGACAGTTGCTTTGAGTTACTAGAAGCAGTTGAAATAAAGAAGAGTTTGCTACATGGAACATCACTAGGACCCAATGTCTGTGAGGGTTCCAGATGAGATTAAAGCAAAGCTGAGTCTTGAAAGCTGAGGAGAGGTGGCTGCTCTGTGGCAGGGGGAAGGGCATTCAAGGTAGAGAAAAGAGCAAGTGCCCGGGCCCAGAAGAGTGAGCAGGTGTGTGAATCAGCAGCAGTGGTGGCATCGGCATTGGAGCTGAAACAAATGGTGATGGTGGAATTGCCAGCAGGGCTGGAGGCAAGAAAAGAGAAGTTGAAGCCAGAAAGCCAAGGGCTTTGGGATCCACATCGAAGAGTTTAGAAAGATGACTGCAGGCAGCAGGGAGCTCATAATTCATTGATATGTGAAAATGCAAATAAGAAACCCAAATCTCAAAATTATAGTCCAACACCAGTACCATATGCATATACCCAGACTCTATCCCATAAATCTGTACATTTTCAACATGTAGAATACTATTATGCACACAATTTTATAGTTAATCTTTTTTTGCTTAGCCATACACATCCCAAGTGGTATTTTATCTTAACAAATATTTACCATATATGCTGGGATAATATTGAAAATATAACAAGTATGATTATATAAAATTATTGTGTAATTTAAAATGTTTACATTAATTCATTTTATTCTCTAAATATACTAAATCATTTTACAAATCTACTTATCAAGTAATATGAGTTATGCACATTGCCCATGGAAATTGTTGTATTTAGGACTTCCAGAGATTGTACACAACATGAAGACAAAGGCTGATTTAAATTTCTGCTGGCAGTACTGAGTGAGGGCTCATAGCGATTGGCCTAAGGTTAAGTCCTGGGGAGAGAACAAGAATCTGGATTACAGCTCAAGCCATCAGAAATTGATCTAAATCCATAACCTCCGCTACATGGCTCCTGTGGTTGTCCTGCCCTTCACTCCCGCTGCAAAGACTAGAAGTAAATGGAAGTGTTCATCTGTCTACCCTCGTTGACAGCTCCAACAGGACCAGGACTTACAACGGATTCGGAAATGGGTGGAGACATTCCCAAGTGCCTGTCCTCTTTGGCTATGGGGAGGCAAAGTTCGTGTCCTGCTCTATGACCCTGACTATATGAAGGTGATTCTGGGGAGATCAGGTGAGATCGAACCCCCATCCCAACTGCAATGTCTCTTCCCTCTTGACACATGCCCCTGGGTCTGTAAAATTCCAGAAGAGAGTGGCTGTTCAAACATCAATATTTGAAACCTCTCCCATGCATCCACCAAGCCCACCATGCCCAGGCTGTAGCCAAAAATATTTACTGAATACTGAATGTTTAAAACAATATGTGGGGCTGAATTTTCTATTCTTTATTTCTCTATTAAGAAAATTGAGGTTCTCTGAAATGTAAATTGCCCCAGATCTGTAAAACAAATTTCATACCCACATTGACTTGGGTTTCGAAGCTCTAATTGTTGCCTGTCCTGGTATGCAGGTGACTAAGAAAACATCAATGTAGAAAATCCCATGGCTCTGTATTATTCATTGTCATAGAAGACCTAGCCTATGTGTCTCAGCAATTAACCTTCCTAGCCCTCTGCGTGTTTTCCTGATGGAACACTGAGTCTGTCTTCCTGAGCTCACGCTGACCTTCAGGACAGAAATAGAAGTGGATGGGAATCAAGTGGCAGATGACATGGGTCAAACTGCCAACTGACAGACACCAAGAACTGATGGCTGCCTCTGAGATTGCCTTGCTTAGTAGCTCCTAGTTTCCTATAAAGCCTTTTCTTACCTTTCAGACCCGAAATCCCATGGTTCCTACAGATTCCTGGCTCCATGGATTGGTATGTGTGCAAACTAGGGCTGTAGCCCACTCCCTAGTTAGGTTTGAATTATTTATTTGTCTCACAGAGAACAACAGATTAGGGGCCACCACTATCATGACCCCATCCCCAAATCAAGCCCCATTTCCTTCTTCTAACAAGACCCTCACCCCTTCTTAATGCTGTTGCAAACCTTCCTGAGGCTCAGCTTCTTCCATTTCATGTCTCAGTCCTCTCCAGACATCCTTGGCCTCACGTTTATTTTACATCTGCCCACAACCCTTTTCAACCTTTATCTCACAGCTGTCATAATCACATGGATGTAGCATCTCAACAGAAAATTCACATGCCTGAAACATACCTCCTTTTCCTGCATTTGCCCATGATGTGGCTTCTTCTGGATAGTTCTCTCCCCAAGAAGCCACCTTTCTCCCTCCCAAATTGTCACCAGTCATCCCTAGGTCCGTGCAGCCCCCGACACACACACATACACATATTCATGTTTACCTTAGGGTACGGCTTGCTCCTGTTGAATGGGCAGACATGGTTCCAGCATCGACGGATGCTGACCCCAGCCTTCCACTATGACATCCTGAAGGCCTATGTGGGGCTCATGGCAGACTCTGTACAAGTGATGCTGGTGAGTCCATGTCTCTGTCCTCTCCCCACACCCACTCACAGCACACACTCTCACGAACTTCATTCCTAACTCTATGTCCCACAGGTGGCTATAGACATAGACACATGGAACAACACTCTCATGTCATTGCTGTGAGAGTAGAGGGTTCCCCAGAGTTGTATAAGGTAGGAGAACACCCAGGCATCAGGTCAGATCCACACTTTGTTTCCCCACCATAGGAATAGAGATTCATGGTGAACACAAGGCCCTTCTCCTCCCACTTTGAAACCTTCAGCACAAGGGACTGGAGGAGTATGCAATCTTGTTGGACAGCAGGACTTCCTATGCTGGCTGGCCTGTGCAATGGCAGCCTCACTGGCAGCATGGACAGGCCAAGATGTCACCCACCCAGGCTCTGGCCTGGGGCCCAAGGTTTCTGCATGGATTTAAGCCACCCTTGGAAGGAAATGAACACCAGGTCTATGTTCTCAGGGCAATATCTGCCATAGCATCATCTCCGATCAGGACTCTGATTTCTCACCCAAGTGGGCCCAGCAAATTTTGATGAATGGAAAAGAATTGAAGTCCCTGTTTTCTCTACAACAGAGTGCCCATACTAGCCCCTTAAGCTATCTTTGGCACTGAAACTTTCCTACTAGTCCCTCAGAACTAGCTCAGCTCTCAGAACACTGAAGAGTCCCCCATTATTTATCCCAGAACAACAATAACAACAAAATTTTCACAACCATATGTCCTAACTGAATCTCAAAATTCAATACTTAATCCATGCTATTGTGAGAGGATCTGTTTAATGTTGTATTAAAACTGCATGAGAATTAGGTATCAGTTTACCAACACTGGCTTTACAGTCCCAGTTTCTACAATGCATTTGCTCTGTAAAGGGAGGAATCCCAACCAAGATATCTGCAAGCTACAGGAAAAAACAAGATATCTGCAGGTACAGGAAAAAGCCAGGCCTTATTAGCAAAGCACTTCTTGGAGATTAAGAAGGTTCATGTCCCCTCCCACCACAGGACAAATGGGAAAAGCTCCTTGGCCAGGATTCCCCTCTGGAGGTCTTTCAGCACGTCTCGTTGATGACCCTGGACACCATCATGAAGTGTGCCTTCAGCCACCAGGGCAGCATCCAGGTGGACAGGTCAGTGATAACCCTCCAGTTGCAGGGCCCTTGTTCTTATCAAGTGGAGTGCACATACCTGAGGGGCAGGTGGGGGAGCATGAAGGCTCACCTCCACACAAAGGAAGAGTCAGTCTCTGACCAAACTCTAATTCCGGTCCAGACCAAACAAAGTCTCAGGAACAGATGCCTAATTCCTAGCACAGGTGGACCCTGGTTGTTCATACCATCTGATAAAGGTCAAAGGATAATAAGGCTGTAAGATAGCAGAAACATTGCCTCAAGGCTGCTTGTCCCCATTATCTGAGGCTGCCTCCTTTCAGACCCCATTCTACTTCCGGGTAATGGGCCCACCCCTACTACGGTCTCTTCTTCATACTCTCCCTCAGGAATTCTCAGTCCTACATCCAGGCCATTAGTGACCTGAACAACCTGACTTTTTCCCGTGTGAGGAATGCCTTTCACCAGAATGACACCATCTACAGCCTGACCTCTGCTGGCCGCTGGACACACCGCGCCTGCCAGCTCGCCCATCAGCACACAGGTTCTGTCTCTTCCTCTTGTCTCCCAGCCTTTCCCAGGCATGTGAAAGAACCTGCCCTGACTCCTCAGGCAGAGAAGGCCCCTAGGAACCCTGCAGAAGCCAGAACACACTCAGTCTGGGGAATTCCCTTGCTCAGGGGCTGGGAGCCGAGACGTGAGGGGCCACACTCTGTGCCTTGGTTTATCAATGTCCCCACATGGAGGTAACTGAATGAGACCCTGTTCAAACAGCATTCAAACGGGGCCTCCATGAACTGTGCCACTGGAGGAAGGGGTGCCCTGCCTCACACAGTACTAGAACTTCCACCCCGACCCTGCACCCACACTCACATTCATGCTGAGATCTACCAGACACCCCCATGGGGGCATCTGGGCACCTAGGCCTCCTGGGGGCCGCTGATGGTCTCAGCTTTGCCTGGTAACCATTGTTCTGGTACAGACCAAGTGATCCAACTGAGAAAGGCTCAACTACAGAAGGAGGGGGAGCTGGAGAAGGTCAAGAGGAAGAAGCACTTGGATTTCCTGGACATCCTCCTCTTGGCCAAAGTGAGTATGTGTAGCAGAGGCCTGATTCTTTGCCCAGAAGCACAGAGCATGAGTCTTTGCCCAGAAGTACAGAGCAAGAGACCAGCCCTGCACTTACACCATGGTCTTCCCAGATGGAGAATGGGAGCATCTTGTCAGACAAGGACCTCCGTGCTGAGGTGGACACGTTCATGTTCGAGGGCCACGACACCACAGCCAGTGGGATCTCCTGGATCCTCTATGCTCTGGCCACACACCCCAAGCATCAGGAGAGGTGCCGGGAGGAGATCCATGGCCTCCTGGGTGATGGAGCCTCCATCACCTGGTGAGTGAGGGCTCAAAAGATGGGGTTCCCTGCCTTGTCTACAGGGGAAGCCCCTGGTCTGCCCGGGCCTTGCTGATGTTCAGGATGGGCTTGTTTCAGGAACCACCTGGACCAGATGCCCTACACCACCATGTGCATTAAGGAGGCACTGAGACTCTACCCACCGGTGCCAGGCATTGGCAGAGAGCTCAGCACTCCCGTCACCTTCCCTGATGGGCGCTCCTTGCCCAAAGGTATGAACTTCCCCCACCCTCTCACCTAAACTCTCCACAGGGACATGTGGCGGGTCAGAAATCCAAGTGTGCTTCAGAGTTCTGCACATCTCTGGGTCTCCCTTTTGTTTTAAAAAAATCAAAAACATATTTTGTATTTAGGATTAAGAATTTAAAATGTCTGGCCGACAGCTTGAACCCACCAAAAGTTTAAGAAATAAGTGTTAATCTCTGAATGTGGCCTTGGGTCAGTAACTCTAAAATTCTATTCCTTGAGATGTGCAGGGCTGGAAAGAGAATCAGACAAGGGCAGAGAGGGATGTGTTTCTCTCCTCATGGGGTCAGTGCAAAAGAGGCTCATCAGGAATCTCATTTCCCGGGTCAGCTGTTGTCCAGTCTCTGAGGAACCCTCAGGTTGATGGCAGAGAGCAGCTGATGACCAGATCTGGGGCCACCAAGGTGCAACCCCCCCGGTTCTGGTCCCAGTCCTGCCATAACCTAGTCGTGTGAACATAGACAAGACAATTGGTCTCTCTGAGACTCAGGTATCTCCCCTGAAAACTGAGAGCAAAAGAATGTCTTCCTTGGAATGTTGTTGTATTGGTTGAGTTCATGTATATTCTCCAACGGATCTTTGAGGATATTTGATGAATGTGAAATGTCACTGGACTTACTCTAAAGAGTAATGCTCTGATTCTTTCTTGCTTCTCATTCCTGCATAAATGGTTGTCTATTCATCATCTGAACTCACATGCTTCGTCAAGCCTAACCCACCTGCATAATGGCAGAATCATCCCAGTCAAAGTGACAATTTGTGGAAAGTAGGCCTTTTGGGCCTTCTTTTGCCCCTGCTGGCTAAAGTACCAGGACACCCCGGGCAAATGATCAGTCTTTTCTCTGTTTCCAACCTGCACCACAGGTATCACGGTCGCGCTCTCCATTTATGGCCTTCACCACAACCCAAAAGTGTGGCCCAACCCGGAGGTATGTGGTCCTTGAGAGGAGGAAGTGGGGTGATCTCTCAAGACCAATACCTTCTTCTGCTTCCACCTCTGGGAGTCCTGTCCCCTCATGAGTGGCAAGTAGGGGCTGGATCCTTACCTATCCTGGCTCTGGTGCTCTCTCTGCAGGTGTTTGACCCTTCCCGTTTTGCACCGGGTTCTGCTCAACACAGCCACGCTTTCCTGCCCTTCTCAGGAGGATCAAGGTGAGACGTCCTGTGTGGTTATTGGAAGAGAGAAATAAGGGAAGTCTCTGGTCAACCCTCTGATCTTTGTGAGCCAGATGTTCATATGTGGCGTCTTCAGATGTGCCCTTAAATGTTGGTACTTGTGGGAAAGTCAGGCACCTGGTGTGGGTGTCTCTGTGTACAAAAGGATGGTGGCATTCCAGAGCACCCCATGGAGACTTTGTTCCCTCTGCTTCTTCAAATGGGCAGCCTGAATTCACTGTCAGTGCATGTTCCAAACTTCAGTATATTCACGTATTTTCCTACTTTAGGGATATGAATTCTCAGAATTAGATATTCTCCAGTAAATTCAAATTCAGCTGTTTGCTTTTCTCAGTTATCATGAATAGTAAACAGTAGATTTCTCTCTCCCCACACATCCTCAATGCTGCACACAACCTTCCCTATTTAATTCACCAGTCTGCCATAGAGATGAATCATTGAAATCTTTGCATCTGTTTATAATACAGATGACCTGCAAGTCCTACCTTTCAAGCCATATAAGGGAGAGGTTAAGGTAGCCCTTTGAAGAAAGTTTTACAACAGTGTGTGTCATATCATACATTTTTCTGTCTTGCCCGATGAAATTTTTACTGCATTATATAGTGTTCACATATGTATGTCTATTTCGCCATTTGGCAAATCTGTACATACCTTGGGATCTTTTTATGCCATAGTCCTGTAATCCACTTAGTACAATATTGGCCAAAAACATAAAAAGTGGAGAGTACACTGTCTTGGAGAGAAAAGCCCAATAATTATTATATAATGCGCATTTCAAGGCTCCTGGTATGTGAAATATAAAACACACTTGAAATAGCCGTTGAGCTGGAGAGGAAAACTCCAGAATGGCTGTGGAAATCATCGTGGCATCAGAAATTGTCCTGGGACATACAAACAGGCAAAGACAATACAAATTCTTAGTAGAAACAAAGTTTTTTCAAAGAAATAATTATGTGACTTCTTCAAATGGTGAGTCCACTTACACAGAACAGGCTTTAAGAAAAAGCTTCCTCCTGAAACTCCTTCTCCAGCACTGGTCTGTCTATTCCAGGATGAGAAAGTCTTCCTAAACATTGCCTGCAAATCATGTCGCTGCCACTAGAAAACCGGAGAGCATTCCTAAGCTCCATTTCTAACTCAGAACTGTATTTACTCTCAGTGTATTTCCTTCTATTTTATTCATCTTAAAACTTAAATACCATCATTCAAATATAAAAGTATTTCTTAAGCCTACCTTTGTGAGTCAACTCCTGTGCAGTGTGATAAGAAAACAGAGATAAAAGGTACAAAAACGTGTTGTACAGAAATATATCCTGTGCTCCAGACACACATCATTCCGTCATCCATCCTTTCACTCATTCACTCACTGAGTGGCTTGCTGAGTGTCCCTGTCCCTGGTGCTGTCTGAGGCACTGGACTGTGAGTGTTCATGGATAAATCACGAATGCTACCTGGGGGGCTGGGAGGGAGAGACACAGCTGGCAGGGAGTGAGAAGCATCTGGGCTCTGACTTTAGCCTTGAGGATGTGGCAGGCAGAGGTGGAGGGAGGACATTCTCAGCCATCTCCGCATGAACAGGGCTAGGACGTGGGCTGGACAGGTAAAATGTGGGTGAGGCAACAGCCCACAGAGGGCTTGTCTGCCAACTGAGGCATTAGGATGCTGTGCCCCCTGTGATGCAGAGCACGGGAGGGTCTGAGCTGGGCTGTGGCTTCAGTGTGCAGGGAGGGGAAGCAGAAATCCAGAAAGTCCAGGTGAGAAGACTGAGAAAGGGCAAGGAAGGACGTTTCTGGGGTAGAATTAGAAGGCTACAGGGGCTGATGGATGGAGAAGTGAGGTTAGACAGAAACCTGGACCCTGGAGTGAGAGGCAGGTGGGGCAACAGCTGAGGGCCACCCACTCAGTTCCCCTCCAGGAAGCCTCCCATTGCCCTTCTGACTCCCTTAATCTACCCATCAGGGGTCCCCTATGAGGATTCAGGTCCCTGTGCCTCCCACTACATGGGAAGCACCTGAGAGTGTGGTCCACCCTCACTCTGTAGGACCTGAACTGACCTCCACACTGAAGAACAAGAAATGTTTGTGGAGGGGTGAACAAACCATTGAGTAACTCTTTATCTATTCATGTGATTAGACTCTGCCTTAGAGCCCTGGCCCTGTCTTGATAAAGGGTTTCAAGCCTGCTGAGAGCAAAGGTAGAAGGTAGGAGTTACGAGCTAGCCCAGGAAGACAGCTCTGTCCAAGGTTTGGGATAGTGTGAAGCCAGGATGGGGTGGAAGTGTCCATGGGCTATAAGTGTGCAGGGGCTGGACACATGAGGTTGGGCACTGAATGCCCAGCTCAGGGCTGGGGTCAGGGGCCAAAACCTGGTCAGATCAGAATGGAGCCTGAGGCCACTTCTCAATTCATTGTCTCTGCCTGGCCCAGGAACTGCATCGGGAAACAATTTGCCATGAACGAGCTGAAGGTGGCCACTGCCCTGACCCTGCTCCGCTTTGAGCTGTTGCCTGACCCCACCAGGATGCCCATCCCCATGGCACGACTTGTGTTGAAGTCCAAAAATGGAATCCACCTGCGTCTCAGGAGGCTTCCTAACACTTGTGAGGACAAGGACCAGCTTTGAGGGCCTCCACCTGCCATCCTGTCCTCCTGACCCCCACTCCTGTCTCCTGTCTGTCTGCCCATACCTGCTTTCTATCTGCCCACCTTCCCTTCTTCCCACCTGCCTGCTGTCCTGCCTCCTGTCCCGCAGTCTGCCTGTCCTTCTCTCTCACCTTTCTCCAGGCTCCCTACCTGCTTGTCTACCTGTCTCCTACCCACCTGTATCTCTTGTTGGGAGAAAAACTTAGTGTTGGGAGAAGCTGAGGCTTCCGCATGTCTGACATAATGTAAGACTCTTGGAACACGTCGAGGGTCTGGGGTCTAAAACACCTTGTGGCCTTTGGAACACCACGCTGTGTGCTAAAGGGTGGAAGGCTACCCTGATGCACCGTAATCTAAGCCCAGGGCATAAAACCCCTCATGACTTGGATAAAATCCAGGGCTTGTGGCTCTGGGATGTGTCTGGACCTGCTGGCTCCTTGCTTCTTCTTCTCCCAGGATCGACTATATCTTGAGTTGAAAGAACCTGTTCTCCATTATCTCAAGTAACAGAGCAGATGCTAAACCGTCACAGTTGTAAATCATCGACCCCCACATTCTCACCACCTGTTTCTTTGTTTGATCACCAATAAATAGTCTGGGCTTCCAGAGCTCTGGGCCTTCACAGCCTCCATACTTAGCGTTGGCACCCTGACCCACTTTCTCTCTCAAACTGTCTTTTCTCATTCCTTTGACTCTGCTGGACTTTGTCACCCCCACGACCTGGTATTAGGTCCAATCACCCCAACATCTCTGAATCTCCACTCACCTCCCAAACTCCTGCCTGCCCTCCAGACTGTCTGCCCATACACCTGTCTCCTTCTTCCTGCCTGCTTGTCTGTTTCTGTGTTAGTTTCCTATTGCTGCTGTAATCAACTATCACAATCTCAGTGATTTTAAATAACGGCTTTTTATTCTCTTACAGTTCTGGAGGTCAAAGTCAGGTATGGGCTTCACTGGATGAAAACAAGTTCTGGAAAGGGCCAAACCCCCACCCCCAGAAGCCTTCAGGCAGAGCCCTGCCCCTTGGCTTTTCAGCTCCAGAGCTGCCTTTTTTGCATTCCTTGGTACTGTCCCCTCCTTCCTCTTTAAAGCCAATGGCATCTTCAAATCTCTCTCTCTCTGACTGTCTTCACATCTCTTTCTCTCTTATAAGGACCCTTGTGGTTAGTTACATCAAGCTTATTAAGATAATCAAAGATAATGTCACCACCTCAAGATCCATTACTTACTCAAAAGTCCATTGTGACACATGCAGTCCCACAATCACAGGTTTCATGAATTAGGATGTGGACAACATGGAGACCCATTGCTCATCCTAGCACAGCCCCTACCTGATTGTCATCTGATGTGTCCATCTAAACCTGTCCTGTATGCTACCCACCTACGTACATGATTGTCAGTCAGACAATCCCTCTATCTTCCCTCCTCTCTAGAATAAGGTTCGCAAGCTTGCATGCTTTGTCCAGCTTCACATGGAAGGCGATAGGGTTAGAAAAGGAGACACTAAGGCAGGGAGATAAATGCCTACTGAGGAGGGAAAATGGAGATGAGGTATGCCCATTGGTGTCAGAACCCTAGCAGGACCTGACTTGACCCATCCCCCTGCACACAGCCTCCTACCATGTCTCCCCTGGTGCCCACACCCTGTCCAGCTCCTGAGGCTCCCATGGTAGCTGAGTTTAGACAAAGGATATTTATCTAGGAGATCAGAGGGAGAAGCTCACACCCATAGGGAAAAGACTGCAGGCCTCCATTCCATGATCTAGATTCAAGATGAATCACAGCAAGGCTGAGCTAAGGGCCTGTCTTGCTGTGTTTTGTGTTACTGTAACCGAATACCCAAGGCTGGGTAATTGATCTAGAAAAGAGGTTTTTTGGCTCATGATCTGGTGGCTGAAAAGTTTAAGTTTAGGCAGCTCAGTCAGATGAAGGCCTTATGCAGCTTCCCCTCATGGCAGAAAGCAAAAAGGGAGTGGCACATGCTGAGACTGCCTGGTGACAGAGGAAGCATGAGAGAGACTGAGGAAGCAAGACTCTGTTTTGGTCCCAATGTCTTGGAAACTTGTCCATTCCAGATACAGCAAAAACTCAAGCCAGTGAGGTGGAAAGGGGCATTAATCTCTTCATAAAGGATCTGTCCCCATGATCTAAATATCTCCCACTAGGACCCACCTCCCAACACTACTGTGTTGGGGATGAAGATTTCAGGAGGAGTTTGGTTAGGAACACCCCACATCCCAGCCATAGTGAGGCTGCACTGAGCTGAGCAGGAAAGCCTCAAAGGCCTGGTCTGGCATGAGGGCCTTGTAAACTCAGCTCTCCACTGTCCCAGTGAGGTGTAGAAAGAGACCCCAGCCTAGCAACGTCACCAGGCACCTGTCAACCTCCCTCACATATGGAACCTGCAGGCTTCTCCGGAAGCTCATGGAGTGGGCAGCTATCCAGTCAGGGCTGGGAGGAGCCCAGGCAGGCAAATGGGTCTGGCTGGTGGAAGAAGCTGTCAGACCCCAAGCAGCTCCTTCCCAACAGCACGACTTCTTGGTCGTCTTCTGCCTCTCTGGCTGGCCACCATGATGGGGCAGGGGCATCCTCAACCCTGTCCACACTTGGTGACTGTCTGGGTGCTGGTACTGCTGACCCTGGGCCCTGTTCCAGCACCCAGGCCCCATGTACTACCGCTGGGCTAGTGTCACTGATTGTCCCAGCCTCTCTCAATGCAGACTGTGCTTCTCTTCCTAAATCTGAACCCAGGTGTTCCTCCCACCTATTGCCCATTCCTAGCCCAGGACCTTGGATGCCATACAGAGAACTTCCTCTGCCTGAGGTCTGAAAGCTCATTATGTGACCCTGAAAGGGCTTCTCTTCTAGTTTGTGCCTGCAACCAGGACCTCCCTCCAAGTCCCCTGAGTTCCCAGGTCATTGGATTAATTCAGCCCTGCTCTGAGAACAGGCAGGAAAGGGGAGGGCTGGAAAGTCAGTGATCAGTCAGGAGTGGAGGGAGATGGAAAAACTGGGAGAGAAGAGTGACCCAGGAACATCATGGACAGTATGGCCGGCCAGTCCCCTGGCATCAGGAGATTTACAAGGGCTCATGTTGGCCATGCTCAAAGACAACAGGTAGTGGGCACTCACTCCTATTACTATGCCTACTACCTGGTTGAAAAGAGGAAGAGGAAGTGAATCATATAAGTGAAAGTCTTATTGCAAATGGAGAGGTGGAGACTTCAGAATGATCAAAGAGATAAGGAAGGTGCACAAGGAGGGGGAATCTGAATATCTCTATGCAAAAGAATGATGTTGAACTTTTACATACACCATATACAAAGTTAAAAAAAAAATGGATAGAAGGGTTGAAAGATAGCCCACAGAATGGCAGAATATATTCACAAATTAAATGAGAACATATAAAGGACTCCAACACACAACAACTGAAGAGGGCCAGCCCCCCACACCTGTGGGTGTTTCTCATCAGGTGGGACAAGAGACTGAGAAAAGAAATAAGACACAGAGACAAAGTATAGAGAAAGAACAGTGGGCCCAGGGGACCGGTGCTCAGCATACAAAGGACCCATGCAGGCACTGGTCTCTGAGTTGCCTCAGTATTTATTGCTCATTATCTCTACCATCTCGCTGAGGGGGATGTGGCAGGACTATAGGGTAATGGTGGGGAGAGGGTCAGCAGGAAAACATGTGAGCAAAGGACTCTGTGTCATAAATAAGTTTAAGGAAAGGTTCTGTGCCTTGATGTGCACATACACAAACATCTCAGTGCAATAAAGAGCAGTCTTGCCGCCAGCATGTCTCACCTCCAGCCCTAAGGTGGTTTTCTCCTATATCAGTAAATAGAACATACAATCGGGTTTTACACTGAGACATGCAATTCCCAGGGAGGAGCAGGAGACAGATGCCTTCCTCTTATCTCAACTGCAAAGAGGCCTTCTTCTTTCACTAATCCTCCTCAGCACAGACCCTTTACGGGTGTTGGGCTGGGGGACGGTCAGGTCTTTCCCTTCCCACGAGGCCATATCTCAGGCTATCACATGGGGAGAAACCTTGGACAATACCTGGCTTTCCTGGGCAGAGGTCCCTGCAGCCTTCCGCAGTGTATTGTGTCCCTGGGTACTCGAGATTAGAGAATAGTGATGACTTTTACCAAGCATACTACCTTCAAACACCTTTTTAACAAAGCATGTCCTGCACAGCCCTAAATCCATTAAACCTTGAGTCAACACAGCATACGTCACTGCAAGCACAGGGTTGGGGCTAGGGTTACAGATTAAGAGCATCTCAAGGCAGAAGAATTTCTCTTAGCACAGAACAAAATGGAGTTTCTTATGTCTACTTCTTTCTACATAGACACAGTAACAGTGTGATCTCTCTTTTCCCCACAATAACAAAATACTACAGTCCCATTCAAAAATTCAAAGGACTTCAATAGAAACTTCTGCAAAGAAGATATGCAAGCGATCCATAAGCACACCTGGAAAGATGCTCAACGTCATTAGTCATTGGGGAAATGCAAATGAAAACCACAGTGAGATACCACTTCATATCCTTTAGAAAGGTAATAATTATTTTTAACAGAAAATGTGAAGTGCTGAGCAGAATATGGAGAAATTGAAACTCTTATGAATTGCTGGTGAGTGTAAATTGGCATGGCCAATATGCAAAACCAATTTGTGATTCCCCAGAAAAATAAAATCACAATTTCCCTGGGACCCAGCAATTCTACTATTGGATGTATACCCAATGGATTTGAAAGCAGGGATTTGAAAAGATCCTTGTAAACCAATGTTCACAGCAACATTATTCACAGTAGTTATGAGGTTGAAGAGCCCAAGTGTCCATCAACAGAAGAATGGGTTCACAAAATGTGGTCTACAGACAATGAAATATCATTCAGTTGTAGACAGAATGAAGTTCTGATACACACTACAGCAGGAATGATAGTGATAACAGCATGCTAAGTAAAAATTGACAGATATCAAAGGAAAAATATCATATGATTCCACTCCTTAGTTGTAGATTAAGCAAATTCATAGATTAGATAAAGTAGTAGAGAATAATAAGGACTGGGAGAAGGCAGAGTTATCATGTAATGATTATAGAGTTTCTTTAGAGTGAAGAAAACCTTTTGGAAACAGGTAGTGATGATAGTTGTAAAACACTATAGGATCTGCTGCCAAGATGGCCAAATAGGAACAGCTCTGGTCTGCAGCTCCCAGCAAGACCAACACAGAAGGCAGGTGATTTCTGCATTTCCAACTGAGGTAGACTGTTCATCTCTTTGGAACTGGTTAGGCAGTCAGTGCAGGCCACAGAGGGCAAGCAGAAGCAGGGTGGGGCATAGCCTCACCAAGGAAATGCAAGGAGTGGGGGGCCTCCCTTTCCCAACCAAGGGAAGCCATGAGAGACTGTGCTATCCAGCCCAAATGCTACACTTTTCCCACGGTTTTGCAATCTGCAGACCAGGAGATTCCCTCATGTGCCTACACCACCTGGGCCCTGGGTTTCAAGCACAAAACTGTGCAGCTGTTCAGGCAGCCACTACACTAACTGCAGAAGTTTTTTTTTTTTTTTTTTTCATACCCTCGTGGTGCCTGGAACCCCAGCGAGACAGAATCTTTCACTCCCCTGGAAACGGGCTGAAGCCAGGGAACCAAGTGGTCTCACTCAGTGGGTTCCATTCCCACAAGGCCCAGCAAGCTAAGAACCACTGGCTTGAAATTTTCACTGATAGCACAGCAGTCTGAAGTCAACCTGTGACGATTGAGCTTGGTGGGGGGAGGGGCGTCTGCCATTACTGAGGCTTGAGTAGGCAGTTTTCCCCTGACAGTGCTAAAAAGGCCTGAAAGTTCAGACTGGGAAAACTCAACACAGTGAGTCAAAGCGACTGTGGCCAGTCTACCTCTCTGGGGTCCTTCTCACTGGGCAGGGCATCTCTGAAAGAAAGGCAGCAACCCCAGCCAGGGGCTTATAGATAAAATTCCCGTCTCACTGTGGGCATAGCTTCAGCGGACTTAAACATTCCTGCCTGCTGGCTCTGAAGACAGCAGTGGATCCTGACAAGGAGGGTTCTGCCAACACAGTGCTTGAGCTCTGCTAAGCGACAGACTGCCTCCTCAAGTGGGTCCCTGATCCCCATGCCTCCTGACTGCCAGTAGACCTCCCAACAGGGGTTGACTGACACCTCATACAGGAGAGCTCCGACTGGCCCTCATCAGAAGTGCCTTTAATGTTCCTATTTCTACTAACATTCTGTTATGGTGGTATAATTATTCTATAAACCAGTATAAGCTTTTTCATCCATGCTTCTCACTTCCCTCTGAGCCCTCATGAGAAGCATTTTAATGTCCATATATCTACTAATACTGTGTTTAAGGCAGTCTATGCTTTTCCTATCATGCACTTCAAAATCTTCCAATCTCTACGTATTCTTCAATTCCAAAGCCAATTCTACATTTGTGAGTATTTAGAACAGCACACCTCACCTCTACTACCAAAATCCTAGGGCTTCTGTAACAAATTAACACAAATGTGGTGATTTAAAATGACAGAGCCAGTTGCAATGGCATGAGCCTGTAGTCCCAGCTACTCTAACAGCGGAAATGGAAGGATTGTTTGAGCCCAGAACTTTGAGACTAGCCTCAGCAACTTAAAGAAGACCCTGTCTTAAAAAAAAAAAAAAAAAAGTGAAGAAAGAGAGAAAGAAAGAAAGAAGGAAAGAAAGAAAGAAAGAGAAAGAAAGAAAGAAAGAAGAAAGAAAGAAAAAAAACAGCAGAAATTTATTCTGTCACTGTTCTGGAGACCTGAAGTCCAAAACACTAGCCTGGCTTAAATCAAAGTGTCAGTGGGGCTGTGTTCCCTGCAGAGCTCTAGAGGAGAATCCATTCCCTACCTCCCCCAGCTGCTGCTGGCTGCCAGCATTCCGTGGGTTATGACTGCATACCTCCAATCTTCAAGACCAGCATCTTCAAATCTCTCTCTACTCCATCTTTGCATGGCCTTCCCTGTGTGTGTCATATCTCCTTCCACATTTAGTGCTCACCTTGATAATCCAGTATAATCTCCCCGTATTGATTCTTAACATCATCACCTCTGCTAAGACTCTTCCAAAAAAAATATGTCATTTACAGGTTCTATAGATTAGAATTTGATGTCTTTCAAGGTCATTATCCAGCATATTAAAGTCTTCCTACTGATCCTTGAAGATGGCCCTCCCCCACCAAAATGTGTTTGCCTCATCCCGACTTTCCAAAGGCCTCAACCCATTACAGCATCAGCTCAAGTGTAAAATCTTGTCCAACTACCATTAGCTTAAAACTAGCTTAAAATTCATTTTTATGTTTGTAGTGGAATAGTTCATGATGTAATGAAGATTGAAATGTGACATACATAGGGCTAAGATTAGTGGTAGTAAAGTCTTTGATAGGAAATGAATGCATTGGCCATAACGAAATACTGGATATGAAGCTCATACTCATAGAAATAAAATAGTAAGCAGTAAAGTCTTAATAATAAAAGTTATTGTGTAAATTTCTGGAATATGGCTCCTAAAAATAAAATTAATGTAGGAGTATTTATCATGGTGATATTTAGCATACTTGGCAAATAATAGTCAAATGATCTTGCTGCGTATTTAACATTAAAGCCTGACACAAGTTATCATTCTCCTTCAGTCAGGATGAATGAAGCACTCCAGTTCCTCCCTTCCTTCCTTCCTTCCTTCTTTTCTCTCTTTCTTTCTTTCTTTTCTTTTTTTTAGAGTTTCACTTTTGCTGTCCAGGCTGGAGTGCAGTGGCACGATCTCAGCTCACTGCAACCTCCACCTTGCAGGTTCAAGTGATTCTCCTACCTCGGCCTCTTGAATAGCTGGGATTACAGGCGCATACCACCAAGCCCAGGTAACTTTTGTATTTTTAGTAGAGACAGGGTCTCAACATGTTGGCCAAGCTGGTCTTGAACTCCCAACCTCAAGTGATCCACCCACCTCAGCCTCCCAAAGTGCTGGGGTTACAGGTGTGAGCCACTGTGCCCAGCCCCAGGTTTTTGTTGTTGTTGTTTTGTTTGTTTGTTTGTTTGTTTTTGTTTGAGACAGAGTCTCAATCTGTCTCCTAGGCTGGAGTGCAGTGGCATGATCTCGGCTTGCTGCAACCTCCACTTCCTGGGTTCAAGCGATTCTCCTGCCTCGGCCTCCTTAGTAGCTGGGATTACAAGCACGTGTCACCACGCCCAGCTAATTTTTTGTATTTTTAGTAGAGATGGGTTTCACCATATTAGCCAGGATGGTCTCAATCTCCTGACCTCGCGATCCATCCATCTCAACCTCAAAAAGTGCTGAGATTACAGGCGTGAGTCATCGTGCCCGGTCCAGCTGTTTCTTGTAAACCTTAATCTTTTTCAATTTAAAGTTTAAATTCTGTGATGGTAAGTGGCCATGATGGAAAAATTAATAATAAATACTCTTGGTTAATTATAAGAGTAGAGAGTGTAAATTATCCACTTATTCATATAACTGATAGTAAAGTAATTGCTAAACTTACTTCAAATGAAATTGTGCTGCTGCTTCTATATGTATACTTAAGAAGGCATGTTTCGAACTTGAAGTTCATCCTGATCTTAGCATGGAGTATAAAGCTAGGCTTGAAACTGATAAAATAAATAATGTCCCCAAGTTTAAAATAATTCATGGATATGGCATAGATAAGAGAATTCATATTTTTAATGTTAAGGTAAGAGATTGAATTGATGCAAAGATAAATATTAATATAGAGGAAGCTATCTATCATAATTCTTTTTATTCTAAAAAGAAGTGTTCTCTTTTTAATAAGCATATATAAGATATAATTTTATGAGGATATTAAAGTTCTTGGGCAATCACTAAATATGTTACAGACCTCATCTACCTGGTTGAGTTTTTCTTTCTTTCTTTCTTTTTTCTGCATCTGCTGTTTTTCAGGTGCCTTTCTCTCTTTCTTTCTTTCTTCTTCTTTCTTTCTTTCTTTCTTCTTTCTTTCTTCTTTCTTTCTCTCTTTCCTTCTCTTTCTTCTTTCAATCTTCTTTCTTTCTTTTCTTTCTTTCTTTCTTTCTTTCTTTCTTTCTTTCATTTCAATAACAGATTTTGGGGAACAGATGGTGTTTGGTCTGTTTAGTGGCAGTTTCTGAGATTTTGGCACACCCATCACCAAGCAGTGTACACTGTACCCAGTGTGTAGTCCTTTATCCCTCACCCTGCTCCTGCATTTCCCCCTGAGTCCCCAGAGTTCATTGTATTGTTCTTATGCCTTTAATCACCATTAAAGAACTTACCCATATAACCAACCACCACCTGTTCCCCAAAAACAATTGAAATAATTTTTTAAATGCACAAAATTAATTTCTCTTCTATACACAAACAGCATTCAAGCTTAGAATCAAACCATGAACTCAATCCTAGAGGGAAGGCAAAGCAAGATTGCTGAATAGAACCCTCCAGTGATCATCTGCCCCATAGGAACACCACATTGAACAACTATTCACACAAGAAAGAAAAATTAGGTGAATGATTACAGTACTTCATTTTAACACCATATCACAGAAAGAGGCACTGAAGCAGGTTGGAAAGACTGTCTTGCATTGTCTACATTACCCACCCACCCCCATCCCCTGCTGGTGCTGTGGCACAGAGACAGTCTATGTTCTTGGGAGAAGGAGAGCAAAGCCACTGTGGGGCTCTGCCTTGGAACTCAGTTCTGACCTGTCACAGTGGAAGGCAACACAGGGCAGAAGTCAGCTGGCACCCATGGAGGGAGCATTTAGATTAGCCCTAGTCAAAGGGGAATCACCCATCTCAATAGTCAGAAAATGAGTTCCAGCTAATCCCACCATCATGGGCTAAAGTCCTCTAGGGCCCTAAAGAAATTTGAAAGGTAGTCTAGGCCACAAACACTGCAATTCCTGGGGAAGTCCTCATGCTGTGCTGGGCTCAGAGCCAGTGGACTTGGAGTGCATGTGACCTAGTGAGACACCAGCTGGGGTGTCCAATGGAGTGTTTGCATCACTCATCCCCCAATTCCAGGCAGTGTAGCTTGCAGATCCAGAAGGAGAGAGAAAAATAAAGTGGACTTTGTCATGCAATTTGGATATCAGTTCAACCACAGTAAAATAAAGCACCAAGCAGAGTTTTGAAGCCCTCATTCCAGGTCATAGCTCCTGGACAACATTTCTAGACCCACCTTGGGCCAGAAGGGAACTTGCCGCACTGAAGGGAAAGATGCAGTTCTGGTAGAAATAAACACCTGCTGACTAAAAAGCCCTTGGTCTGGAATAAAGAACAGCAGTAGCCAAGAGATAGTCACCACAGGGTACTGTGCTGGCTTCAGGTCTGACCCAGCACAGTCCCAGCAGTGGTGGCCATGGAAGTGCTTGCATCAACCTTTCCCCAACTCCGAGTAGCTCAAAACAGATAGACTCTGTTTGTTTGGGGAAAGTAAGGGAAGAAAACCAGAGATTCTGCCTGGTAATCTAGGGAATTCACCTGGATCTTATGCAAGACCACCAAGGCAGTACCTGTAGAGTCTTCAAGAGCCAAAGCATTACTGAGTTTGGGATGCCCCCTAAAGCAGATATAGCTGCAGTGACCAAAGGCTTAGATGACAACACCCAAGTCCCTTCAAATACCTGGAAAGTCTTCTCAAGAAGAATGGGTAGAAACAAGCCCAGACTGTGGTGACTATAATAAATACCTAACTCTTCAATGCCCAAACACTGATAAAGATCCACAAGCATCAAGACCACCCACAAAAACATGACCTCACCAAACAAACTAAATAAGGCACCAGTGACCAGTCCTGGATAGAGATATCTAAACTTTCAGACAGAGAATTCGAAGTAGCTGTTTTTAAAAAGCTCAATGAAATTGAAGATAACACAAAGAAGGAATTCAGAATCCCATTAGATAACTTTAACAAAGACATTAAAATAATTTAAAAGAATCAAGCAGAAATTCTGGAGCTAAAAAACTGCAATTGACAGACTGAGGAATGCATCAGAGTCTTTTAACAGTAGAATTGATCAAGCAGAAGAAATGATTAGTGAGCACAGGGTATTTGGAGATACATAGTCAGAGGAGACAAAAAAAAAAAAAAAGAATAAAGCACACCTGCAAGATCTAGAAAATAGCCTCGAATCAGAAAAGCTAAGAGTTCTTGGCCTTAAAAAGAAGGTATAGAGATTGAGGTATAAAGTTTATTCAAAATGATAATGACAGAGAACTTCCCAAACCTAGAAAATAATACCAATATTCAACTAGAAGAAGGTTGTAGAACACCAAACGGATTTAACACAAATAAGACTGCCCCAAGACATTTAATAATAAAACTCCCAAATGTCAAGGATAAAAAAAAGGATCCAAAAAGCAGCAAGAGAAAAAGATATATATAATATACATTGGAGCTTCAATATATCTGGCATGAGTCTTCTCAGTGGAAACATTACAGGCCAGAAGACAGTGGCATGATGTATTCCAAGCCCTAGAGGAAAATACTATTTTATCCTAGAATCTATAGCCAGTGAGAATATCATTGATACATGAAGGAGAAATAAAGACTTTCCCAGAAAAACAAAAGCTAAGGGATTTCCTCAACACCAGACCCAGCACCACGAAATGCTAAAGACAGTTCTTCAACTAGAAAGAAAATAAGCTAATAGTTGCTTAATTATTAAATAATTGCTTAAGTGAATAAGCAATAAGAAATCATCTGAAGGTACAAAACTCACTGGTAAAAGTAAGTACACAGAAAAACACAGAATATTATAACACTGTAATTGTAGTGTATAAACTATTCACATCTTGAGTAGAAAGACTAAAAGTGAAACAATAAAAAATAATAACCACAACAATTTTTCAAGATCTGGAACAAGACAAGGATGCCCACTTTTACCACGGTTATCCAATATAGTACTGGAAGTCCTAGATAGAACAATCAGACAAGGCAAAGAAATAAAGGTCATCCAAACTGCAAAGAAAGAAGTCAAATTATCCTTGTTTGCAGATAATATGCACTTACATTTGGAAAAACCTAAAGACTCCACCAAGAAACTATTAGAACTGATAAACAGATTCAGTAAAGTTGTGGAATACAAAATCAACATATGAAAAAAAAAGTAGCATTTCTATATGCCAACAGTGAACAATCTGAAAAAGAAATCAAGAATGTAACCCCATTTGCAGCAGTTCCAAATAAAGTAAAATGCCTAGGAATTGACTTACAAAGAAGGGAAAAATCTCTACAATGAAACTTATAAAATATAGATATAAGAAATTGAGGAGAACACAACAAAATGGAAAGATACTCCATATTCATGGATTGGAAGAATCAATATTGTTAAACTGTTCATACTACTCAAAGCAATCTACAGATGCAGTGCAATCAGTATCAAAATACCAATGATATTCTTCACAGAAATAGAAAAACAATCCTAAAATTTATGTGAAACCACAGAAAATGCAGAATAGCCAAAGTTATCCTAAGAAAAAAAGAATAAAACTGGAGAATCACATTACCTGACTTCAAATTATACTACAGAGTGATAATTACCAAAGCAGCATGGTTCTGGCACAAAAAAAAAAAAAAGAGACACAGAGGCCAATAGAACAGCATAGAGAACCCAGAAATAAATCCCTACTTCTACAGTGAACTCATTTTTTTGACAAAGATGCCAAGAACATACACTGAGGGAAAAGACAGTCTCTTCAATAAATGGTTCTGAGAAAACTGAATATCCATATGCAGAAGAGGGAAACTAGACTCCTATCTTTCCCATATATAAAAATCAAATCAAAATGGATTAAAGACTTAAATCTAAGACTTTAAATTGTGAAACTACTAAAAACGAACATTGAGGAAGTATGCTAGGACATTGGTTTGAACAAAAGTATCTTGAGTAATAGCCCACAAGCACAGGCAACCAAAGCAAAAGTGGACAAATAGGATCACATCCAGTTTAAAGGCTTCTCTACAGCAAAGAAAACAATCAACAAAGTGAATAAACAACCACAGAATGGGAGAAAATATTTGCAACTATCCATCTGACAAGGGATTAATAACCATAATATATAAGGAGTCCAAACAACTCAATGGGAAAAAACCTAAATATCCAATTTAAAAATAAGCAAAAGATCTAAATAGATATTTCTCAGAAGAAAACATACAAAAGCTAACAGGCATATGAAGGGTTGCTCAACATCATTAAACATCAGGCAAATGCAAATCAAAACTATGATGAGGTATCATCTTGCCCTAGTTAAAAATGGCTTTTATCCAAGACAAGCAATAATGAATGCTGGTGAGAATGTGGAGAAAAAAGAACCCTCATATACTGTTGGTGGGGATGTAAATTAGCACAACCACTATGAAGAACAGTATGGAGATTCCTCAAAAAACTAAAAATATAGCTGCCATTTGATATAATCCCACTGGTAGGTATATAATTAAAAGAAAGG